>NW_024081323.1:375739-443033 GCF_003009895.1 Hyaena hyaena
GGATTCAGTAATATTCCTTGTGTGAGTATATGTGTGCGTGTGTGTTTATTCCACATCTTCTTTATTCATCTGTTAATGCACACTTAACCTGCTTCCATAATTTGGCTGTTGTAAATAGGACTGCAATAAACACTGGCGTGCATATAACTTTTCGAATTAGTATTTTCACATTCTTTGGGAAAATACCCAGTATTAAAATAACTGGATGTTATACTAACTGTATTTTTAATTTTTGAAGAACTTCCATACTGTTTTCCATAGTCTGGCTGCACCAATTTGCATTCCCACCATCAATGCACTAGGTTTCCTTTTCCACCACATCCTCACCAACACTTGTTATTATTAGTGTGTTTTTCATTTTACCCATTCTTACAGATATAAGGTGATATCTCACTGTAGTTATGATTTGAATTTCCCTGATGAGGAGTGATGTTGAACATTTTTTCATGTGTCTGTTGGCCATGTGGATGTCTTCTTCAGAGATCCATCTGTTCATGTATTCTGCCCATTTTTAAATTAGGCTATTCTTATTCTTATTACTATTATTTTGGTGTTGAGCTTAGTAAGCTCTTTATATATTTTGGATACTAACCCTTTATTGGATATGCCATTTGGAAATATCTTCTCCCACTTAGTAGGTTGTCTTTTAGTTTTGTTGATTGTTTCTTTCCTGTAAATTACAGAAGATTTATTTTAATGTAGTCCTAATAGCTTATATTTGCTTTTGTTTCCATTGCCTGAGGAGACATATCAAAAAAAATGTGTGCTATGGCCAACATCAGAGAAATTTACTGCTTGTACTCTCTTCTAGGATTTTGATGGTTTCACTTAGGTTTTTAATCCATTTTGAATTTATCTTTGTGTGTTGTGTAAACAGTAGTCTAGTTTTCCCAAAACTATTTGTTAAAGAGATTATATTGTTTACATTGCACATTCTTTCCTCCTTTCTTGAAGATTAATTAACCATATAATCATGGGTTTATTTCTGGGCTATTTTGTTCCATCAGTCTTATGTGTCAGTTTTTCTGCTAGGACCATCCCGTTTTGATTACTAAAACCCTATAATATACTTTGATACCTGGGATTGTGATATCTCCAGTTTTGTTCTTTTTCAAGATTCCTTTGGGTATTTCAGGACTTGTGTGATTCCATACAAATTTTAGGATTATCTGTTCCAGTTCTGTGAAAAATGCTGTTGATATTTTGATAGGGATTGTGTTAAAGCTTTAGATTGTTTTCAGTGGTATGGACATTTTAACAATGTTGGTTCTTCCAATCCATGAGCATAAAATATATTTCCATTTATTTGTGTCATTTTCAATTTCTTTCATCAATGTTTTATAACTTTCAGAGTTCAGATCTCTCACCTCCTTGGTTATGTTTGCCCCTAGGTTTTTAATTATTGTTGGTACAATTATAAATGTGATTATCTTCTGGCCACTTTATTATTAGTGTATAGAAATGCAGAGGATTTCCATATACTAATTTTGTAGCCTGTAACCTTACTAAATTCATTTATCAGTTCTAGTAGGGTTTTTTTTTGTTTGTTTTTTGGGGGGGTTTGTTTGTTTTGGGGGGAGTCTTTAGGGTTTTCTATATATAGTATCAAGTTATCTGAAAATAGTGAAAGGTTTACCTCTTCCATACAACTTGGATGCCTTTTTCTTTCTTTTTTCTTATCTGATTGCTGTGGCTAGGACTTCTAGTACTAGGTTGAATACAAGTGGTAAGAGTAGTTATCCTTGTCTTGTTCCTAACCTTAAAGGAAAAGCTCTCAGTTTTTCACCATTAAGTATGCTATTAGCTGTGGGTTTTTCATGTATGGCCTTTATTCTGCTGAGATATATTCCCTCTAATCCTACTTTTTGAGGACTTTTATCATAAATGGGTGTTGTACTTTATCAAATGCTTTTTCTGAATCTACTAAAATGATCATGTTTTTATCCTTTCCCTTGTTTATCTGATGTATCATGTTCATTAATTTGTGAATGTTGAACCACCTTGCAATACCAGGAATAAATCCCACGAGATCATGGTGAATTATATTTTAACCTATTGGTGGATTTGGTTTTCTATATTTTTTGAGGATTTTTGCAGATACGTTCATCAGAAATATTAGCCTGTAGTTCTCTTTTTTTGTATTCTCTTTATCTGGGCTTGGTATCAAGGTAATGCTGGCCTACCATAATAAATTTGGAAGCTTTCTTTCCTCTTCTATTTTTTGAAATAGTTTGAGGAGAATAGGTAGTAACTCTTCTTTACATTTGCTCTAATTCACCTATGAAGCCATCTGGTCCTGGATACTTGTGTTTTGGGAGTTTTTTTTTTTTTAATTGATTCCATAACATTGCTGCTAATGGCTTTGTTCAAATTTTCGACTTCTTTCTTATTCAGTTTTTGGAGTTTATATGTTTCTAGGAATTTATCTCTTTCTTTTAGGTTGTCCAATTTGTTGACATATTTTTTTTATAATATTCTTTACACTCCTTTGTATTTCTGTGGTATTTGGTTATTTCTGCTCCTTCATTTCTGGTCTTGTTTATTTGAGTCTTCTCTCTCTCTCTCTCTATGAGTCTGGCTAGATATTTATCAATTTTGTTGATTTTTTCAAAAAATCAGCTCCTGGTTCCAGTGATCTGTTCTGTTGTTGTGTTTTGTTTTGATTGGTTTGGTTTGGTTTGTATTTTGTCTATTTCTGTTCTAATCTTTATTATTTATTTCCTTCCTTCTACTGTATTTGAGTTTTGTTTGTTCTTTTTCTAGCTCCTTTAGGTGTAAGGTTAGGTTGTTTATTTGAGAAATTTTTGCTTCTTGAGGTAGGCCCATATTGTTATAAACTTCTTAGAATAGCCTCCGCTGCATCCAAAAGATTTTGGACCATTGTGTTTTTATTTTCAATTGTGTCCATGTAGTTTTTTATTTTCTCTTTGATTTTTTGGTTGATCCATTCATTGTTTAGTGGCATGTTATTGAACCTCATGTATTTGTGTTCTTTCCAGACTTTTTCATCTGGTTGATTTCTAGTTTCATAACATTGTGATTGGAAAAGATACATGGTATGACTTCAATTTTTTTGAACTTGTTGAGACATGTTTTGTAGACTAATATGTGATCTATTCTGGAGAATGTTCCAATCATGCTTAAAAAGAACATGTATTCTGCTGTTTTAGGATGGAATGTTCTCACTAGATCTGTTAGATCCATCTGTTAGACCTGATGATCTATCAGTCATTCAAAGCCACTGTTTCCTTGTTGATTTTCTGTTTGGATAATTTATCCATTGATGTAAGTGGTATGTGAATGTCCCCTACTATTATCATATTACTATCGATTATTTCCTTTATGTTTGTTATTAGATGCTTTATGTATTTGGGTGTTTCATGTTGGGTGCATAAATATTTATAATTGTTAAATTGTTGGATTCTTTATTTTATGATTATATAGTGTCCTTTGTGTCTTGTTACAGTCTTTATTTTAAAGTCAATATTTTTATAATAGTTTATGAGTTCTCACATGATTTGCCCAAAGTGCCTCACATTTGTGATGCCCCTCATCTTGTGCAACTCTAATCCTCTCCCATTTAGCTCCAACCACAATGATCTCCTGGAATTTCCTCAAATGTGCCATGTATTCTCTGCCTCAGAGCCTTTGCACTTACGATATCCTCTCTGGCTGGTATTCCCTTTCCGCAGAATCATATGACTCATTCCCTTAAAAAGCTTTAGGTCTGTGCTTAAAGGTCACATTATCAGGGGCACCTGGGTGGCTCAGTTGGTTAAATGTCCAACTTCAGCTCAGGTCACATCTCATGGCTTGTGAGTTCAAGCCCCGCATCGGGTTCTGTGCTAATAGCTCAGAGCTTGGAGCCTGCTTTGGATTCTGTGTTTCCCTCTCTCTCTACCCCTCCCCCACTCATGCTCTGTCTCTCTCTGTCTCTCAAAAAAAAGTCACATTATCAGATAAATATTAGGGGCCATTCTATATAAAATTGTGATACCTAAATCTATCTGGCACTTTCCATTTCTCCTAAACTATTTATTAAATTTATTGCACATATCACATCCTGACATTATATTAGTAACCATCAAAAGACGGTTTTGGATTTTGAGTACCACATAGTCCAATAAAAGTGAAACCATAAGTCTTCAATGAGTATTTGTTAAATAATAAATAAATGTCACTATTCTCCTAAAACTCATCCTGGCTTGCAGGGTAAAGTGGGGAGTAATGCTGAGGATAAATTAATCAGTTTTATTATTGCCAGTCTCCAGGATTCTGTATGATCAGAATCCTGACTATTGCCCTTATTCTCTTTCTTCCAGTTTCTTAATGGTATTCTCCACAAGTGGTTTCTTAATATTACTCAAATTTGTCTAGCTTGTTCCCTCCTTAGGTACTTTGCATTAACCAGTTCTTCTGTGTAGAAAGCCCTTTCCTCAGATGTCCCTAAGCTGCCTTCTTCAGCTCATTGAAGTTTCTACTAAAATGCCGCCTATCACCTCTATGAATCCTAATAGAGGAATTAATTAATTCCTGTATTCATCACCTTCTAACCCACAGCATTCCTCCCTGCCTGGCATTATACTACATATGTTATACACCTGGATTTCCTTCTCATCTAATATCTGATGAACAGCAGAATGCCTACTTCATAGGGTTGTTCTGGGAACTGAATAATATGCTGTATTATTAATATAAAGCACCTAGTCTAGTACCTAGCCAAGTAATAAGCATTAATTAAATGATAATAGTAACACTCAAACAGCATTAACAACGTATAAGTCAGGGGCGCCTGGGTGGCTTAGTCGGTTAAGCGTCCGACTTTCGCTTAGGTCATGATCTCGTGGTTTGTGGGTTCGGGCCCCGAGTCGGGCTCTGTGCTGACTGCCAGCTCAGAGCCTGGAGCCTGTTTCAGTCTGTGACTCCCTCTCTCTCTGACCCTCCCCTGCTCATGCTGTCTCTGTCTCTCTCTCTCTGTCTCTCTCTCTCTCTCTCCTAGAAATAAATAAAACACTAAAAAAAAAAAAAACAACAACAACAATGTACAAGTCATTTTCCTAAAGTTTTGTCCATTTAAGTTTTATAAAAATTCTATCACAGAGGTGACTGTGTGGCTCAGTTGATTAAGCGTCCCACTTTGGCTCAGGTCATGATCTCACAGCTTGTGAGTTTAAGCCCTGTGTTGGGCTCTGTGCTCTGTGCTGACAGCTCAGTGCCTGGAGCCTCCTTCAGATTCTGTCTCTCTCTCTGTGCCCCTCCGCCACTCGTGCTCTGTCTTTGTCTCTGTCTCTCTCAAAACGAAATAAACTTTAAAAAACCCCTATCATGTTTATATTATTCACATTTAAGACATGAAGAAATTAGGACAGATTAACCTGCTCCAAATCTCAATTAATAAATGGCAGCACTAGGAATTGAAATCAGGTAACCTCATTCCAGAATCCATGCTTTTTAAACATGCTCTAATGGCTTTCAATAATAGTTGACTCTTCATTATTAGTATTATTATTAATACTATTACTAGCATCATCATTATGCATTTTAGACAGAATCTCATTTGTTTTTTATGTACACTGCTTTGAGAAAAAATTGATCAGTGTATTCATAAATGTGCAAATTTAAGAATTAATAACAATGAGGACAGAGTTTCTTTTGTCAGAGTTCACTATAATCATCACTGTACTTTACCTATTGTTATTATTATTAAGTAGTTATTAATACCTATCATCCATAGAATGAACAATCAGTAACCAGACCAGTTATTAACAATGCTATCTCTAGTACCTGGCATAGGGTTAGTATAGAAAAAGTTATCATAAATATTTATTGAAAAAATTAATGCACAAATAGTTTATAATGGTAAAATCATCTCTAAGTTAGTTGATAATATTTCAAACATCTTTACTTAGTTTATTCTCTTCATAATTCACAGAGCAGTTTTTTCATTGTGCTATTTTAATATGGTAAAATTAAATTCAGTCACAATTACAATTCTTTAATAAATAAAAGAGGATAGAGTTACAGTTGATTTGGCTTTTTATGGTCTAGAATGGCTAGGGATCAAATGTTTTCTTTGTTAATTTATTATATACATTTAGTAAAAAACTTTTCCAAATTCTCATTTTGAACAAAATTACTTGGGATAAAATCTGCTCTTTCCAGATCATACTTAATTGAGTATCACTTGAGTTCATTCCTAAAGGCTACCCCAAACTTAAGTTTTCTCTCCTCTGCCCATTTTAATCACCCCTAAAATTTTACATAAGCTTCCATCTTGCTTTCTTAATTATGATTAATTATTATAAATAATTATATTATATTATAATAAGCATATTATAAATATGCTTTCTTAGTTAATAATTCAATCATTCATTTTCACTAGGTTCATGTACTCTTAAAGCATTTTTCATTTAAACTTCACAAAATGGAAAGATTAATAAAACCAAAAAATCTCTCTCAGAGAAGTTAATCCCAGGGTTACGTGAGTGATAAATAGCTGCACATAGAGTTACACAACTAGATTTCTGGAAACAAATTTCAGTGCTCCATCTGCTATGTGACAGGCAAGTGTACTAAGTCTTAGCACTAAAGGAAAAATAAGGTACATGTCTTAAGCAGAGTGACAAGAAAACTAAGGCTCATAAATTAAGCTTTAATCCTTCTTTGTCTTCTAGTTTCATTTTGATTACTCATCTCACAGCTTTCTTAATCCCTGGAAAATATTACCAGAGCCATCCTCAAATACTCCCAACTATTCCTGAAAATATCTCTACACTTTAGTATCAATGTTCAAAAATAGGCTGATGGAGATTCCTGAAACTCTTATTCTTTATCATCAAATGTATGATTTGCTTGTTTGATATCTCAGTGAATCCATACTTTTTACACCTGGATGATGGCTCAAATCTTCGTTTCACATGTGCTTTTCATATAACACATATATCTAGAATCTAAGTACGCTAAAGGAAATTCAGACTGTAGCTTTAAGCATGACCACAATTACCAGTGATAATAATGAGCTATTTCTAAGAGGAAGGCTAACTCAAATGGGATTTTCTAAGAGGAAATAATGGTGACCTTTCAGTGCATATAAATTTTAAGTACTCCTATGGACAAGAGTTTACCATTAGACATAGTGTTGATTCTGTCATTAAAATGAACTCAGAGGGAAATGGTTGACATTGGTGACATGCTTTTTAGTAGAAAGTAATACTGAGAAACTGGTCATAAGTTCTTGGTAATTCCAAGATTTCCTTCACTGATGTTCTGAATGATGACTATTCCAAGGACTGAGAGAAAGGAATATATCACAGAAAGAGGTGAGAGGAAGAGCTGCAACTTAGGCAAATGCAGAGTGGACTTTAACCTCAGTGATCCAGTAAGAATAAAATCACACTGTATTTTAAAAATAGAATGAAATGTATAGCAAAGAGCTACAAAAAGTTAGGTATATTATGTGATTTTTATAATTAAAATTTTTTTAAATATTTATTCATCTCTGAGAGACAGAAAAAGAGAGCATGAGCAGGGGAAGGGCAGAGAACAAGGGAGGCACAGAATCTGAAGCAAGCTCCAGGCTGTCAGCCTAGAACCTGACAGAGGGCTCAAACTCATAAAGATTGAGATCATGACCTGAGCCAAAATCGGACACTTAACTGAGCCACCCAGGTACCCTTATTCTGGTATTTTTAAAAACGAAACACAAATGTAGCTGAATAGAAGTCACCCATTCTTAGATAGAGACCACAAACTTGGTACAACCACAAAATAAAATAATGTCTGAGCAAATAAATACACTTGCTTACTTGCTTCATTTAAACAATGATGGAAATTCGAATGGTCTAAATTAAATCCCAATTAGAAGTCAGAAAGACATGAAAAAAATTGAAATTTAATAAGTCATACAGAGAGGCCCACTTAATCATAATGAAATTATAGGAATAACTGTAAAATATTATACAAAAATTATGATCACTCACCTTTTTTAGATACAGAAAGGTAAGTAGAAAATGAACTAGTTTACTTGTTGAGTAAAAGAATTAGAGTATTAGGGGATTTTATAAATTCTTATTATATAACAATTTTACAGATGAACATCTTTATTTCAGAAATGAATTAAATTGTATTATAGCCTACATGTGTAATCAGTACCTCAGAATGGAATTTTAAAGGTAGAATCAGGAGAAGCTTCAATTTACAAGCTTATATAATATGTAGGGAAGCTGGCTTTATCAGTCAGAGTCTAATCAGGAGAAAAAAAACACACCAATAATTTGAGTGTAAGAAAAAGCTGATGTAAAGAATTATTAACTAATAAAAAAGCAGTTAACTACTAAAAGAGGTAAACGAGGAGTAATTCAGTGATACAGAAGTAGCGATGATGGAACACAGCTTTTGGCTATGGAGTTAAGGGAGAATGAACAAGGCAGGAATGTATAAATTTAGAAAACTCCCCTCTTATCCACCGCCAAGTCTAAGAGTCAGATGTCTTTGGAGAAGCTATGGCTACTTAGGAGGTCTGGTGGGGACAGAGGAACTTCCTAGAGCACACAGCCCCCAGAGGGTGTGTGTTACAGGCAGCTCTCTGATGTGGTCCCCCAGAGAACAGAAGATCTTACCTAAAGGTATAGGCTACAGCTAAACCATGGTTACTACCAGGTTCCCTGGGCACTAGTCTGCTAAGTACCTCATGAAAAAGAGCACTCTGAAAAATGGAAGCAAAGCCTCTGCTCTGGCTCTGTAGTATCGCTCCAATCTTTTAAACTGATAAAGTCTAACACCAAGTAAACTTGCAAAGGAGCGGTGGCTGTAGGGTCTACCCCTGGTAACACAAGAGACACCAAAGAAGGATTTGGAGAAGAGGTGCAATAAAATTAATAACAGGCTTTCTTGTTTTTCCACCATCCTTGGTTATAGAAACTGATACAGGTAAAATCGGTTCAAGGTCACATGTTAATGCTTAGAGTTACACATGATCATTTCTTGGTTCTTATTTCTAAATTGGGTTACCTACTGTATCATTGTGACTTTCAGCTATTCGCTAAGAAATCATATAGGTAGCATTATTCATTAACGTTTTTTAAAGCATAAAGTACACAAACTTTAAGTGCACAATTCAACATATTTCTTACAAATACATACACTCTTGCAACCATCACCCAAGAAGAGATAAAGTCTACTACTAGCATTCTGGAAGGCTCAGTAGTAATCATTTACATTTTAATGATTTTAATGTTCCCTAAAAGTCTTTACTCGATTTCTTACATGTTTAGTATAACACATAGGAAATACAAGGAAAAAATAATGCATTCTTTTTAGTGCAGACTAAGCATGTCAGAAGCTACTTTTAATTTAAGATGAATTTAATTTTGTCTCTTTACATTTCTTAAGATATCAAGGTGCTCTATAGAAATTATTACAGTATTCTTTTTCTCTAAGTTAACAATAATTAGCAAATCATTTCTCATTATTCCAGAGGAAAAGGGAATGAAATGCAAATAACACAATAGCCTCAAATATCCTCCTGTTCATTTGTACAGGAATAAAGATCAAAATCGAGTTTCTGAGAATATACCCTTTTCCATACCCTTAATGTGAGAAAATTCTACATGTATGCAAACCAAACAAATGAAAACAATGAAACAATAGCAAAAACCTTGCACCAATTATGTTACTAAAGAAATAATTTAAATAAAAAGTATATATTGTTTAAAACTCATAGCATTTAACGTATCAACAAATATGGAATGTATTTTTATTTTATTATTTTATTGCAAGTATTGAAAGGAAAGTAACATTAAGTAGGAAAGGAAGGCTTTTTTCTTATATTTTGGGGCAACATTAGGATTTTAGAACTGTTCAAACTTCTCAGTTAAATAAAGTTGACTAATTAATGAGTATCAGCTTAGTAACCCAAGAGGCTCAGGAAATTTGATATTATAAGTTTTCTTACTCTTGTGTACTTCTAGATTTCTAAAAATCTCTTTTAATATTTTACATTCTTATCACAAAATATTTAAAATTTGACTACCATATCAAAGGTTGACACTTTCAACTACTAATTTACTTTTTTTCCTAAGAGCTTTCCATCACAAGTCAAAAATCTTTGAACTTATGATTAGACTTCATAGCCTGAATGTGGTGAGTGTTTTTCCAGAAGGTTTTCATATTTTTTTAATGCCTGCTTCCACTGGATTTGGTTCAAAATTTTCTAATAGGAAGCATACTTTAAACAGCCTTGATTCAATGTATTTAATATATTATTTTACTTTATTGCTCTTCCTTAACTGAGAGCACTTAACATCAACATATTGTTAAAAGTTTTATATTTGGTAATATTTTGTTGGTTCTTTGCTTCCTGTTATAATGGGCTTTTAAAGATTAAGCGAATTTGCAGATTTCCCAAACAAACACATCTGTACAGGACAGTGTGATATTAGAAGGCTTCTGAAATTAAGTAATACAATGTAAATGCTTTCTGCATTACCCATTTGCTGCAAAGAAAATAAAGAAGATCGCCAATGGCTTTATTTTAAGGAGAAAACTACTATTTTGAAATAAAATACAAAGATTACTACATGATCGTATTTTATTCCTAAGTCATGTTCAATTTGGGAGTATCCTCTTGCATTTATACAGAAGGAAATGATGTCAGGCACTGACCTATTATTTTCAAAGACAAAGGTTATCACACACAAAATAAATAATTTTTCTTATTTATATGTTCCCTTCAAATTGTTTCAATGAATTAACATTCTTTATTTCATTTCATTTTTTACACATGTTTAATGTACCTAACAAAAATAATGCTGCATTTAAAATTTTGTGTCTTAAGCATAATGCTAATCTCTCTTGCTCCTATTTCCTCATCCTTGCTTGGGAAGGATATTTGGTCACCATCCTCCTACACACATTGCTCAGTTATTCACCCTGAACTCAGGTCTCTTCTTGCCATCTCCCAACTATTTTTTATTATTATTCCAGGTTTCTTTCTCTTCCTTCCTTCCTCCCCACCCACTCAGCCCAATCACCCACTGAAATCCTAGTTCTACTCTTGAGTAGGCTTTCAAAATTAGCACTCTCCCTCATTTCCCTTCAGAAATACGTTTGTGTGCCTTCTTCCTCCTTACAGAGCATTTGCTCACCTTAGCTCTACAACCATTCTCCAACCCCTACTCAGTTCTACAGAGTTTTAGACTGTTTCCTGTTCTTCCATTTCCCTCTCCATAACAAAACATTCTTTGTAAAGTTCAGCCAATAATCCCAAAAAGCAAATTCAGTGAGCCAGTGTGGTAAGAGGGCTTTGTATTAAATAAGAAACTTTACAAAACTATGTTAATACTGAAATGCATTATGGTTAGTGCCTAGATGATTGCATTTTCATTTGTAATGTGGAATTACTGCCAAGAACTTGAACCAGTCTTACTACCCAGGATTCCATGCTGTTTCAGAGCTCTTCTGAATGACCACTGATAATTGTGACTTGAAGTCTGATACTGTGTTCAAGAGCCACTAGACTCTACGAAGCATGTCATAATAAGAAAAATGTCAGACAGTATATTAAAAAGTAATGCTACAGCCATCACTTTCTCAAGTGTTTTTTTTTACAAGTTAGATACACAAGGCATGAAAAAATATATCTCTAATAATTTCATTTAAAAAATGACTTCAGAACATGTTTCCATTTAAATTTCAGACTAAACTTTATCATTAATCTTATGTACTATAAAATAAACCATGTTATTAATTTATTCATTCATTCAATATTTACTGAATACCTGCTATGAGCCCAACACAGTTCAGCATAAATTATCAATAAAACCTTGATTTGCAACTTACCATGGGCCATGCGATGGAACCAGTAGTAGCCAAAATCAACTCCTAAGAAAGTTAAATACCAAGTCCATGGAGAATCCCAAGGCAAAATGATGAGCCTGTAGTTCTCCCAGATATAAATGTAAGTGGTCAGTTCAATGCTCCTGGAAAATAAACTGGAAAAATAAAATTTACAATGATTATACCAGTTTTAAATGTAAAATTATAAAACACTTTAGGTAACATTTAAAAATTAATGTATTCACATATAAAAATAAAATTCTTTTCTCCTTTTTTTCTCACTGTTCTATCATACCTTTTAAAAGGCTAAATTTCTTTGGTATCAAAATGTTTCACAAGATGTTTCCTATTGTTTCACAGTTATGGTGGATACCAGCTATTTGTACTCTGAATTCATGTAATTTAGGATGCCATGCCTTTTTTTTTCTTTTTTGGTCTCTTAAAATACTTTTATGAAACCTTACAACATAAAGATGACAAAACTACAACTTACTTTCTATGACTGTCATTTCCAAATCTTAATGAAGAGCACAAGAAGAGTGCTTTTTAAAGGAAGTATAAAAAGTATCAAGTGTAAAGGGGACTGAAAAAAATGCCTACTACCTTAAAATACATTAATTCCATAAAATCTGCCTTTAGATGAAAGTTGCTTCTGGCTAACTATTGTCTTTATTTCTCTTTATTCCCTTTTTCCTTTCTCTTTTGCACACAGACTACACACATACTTTTATGTTTTTAGATGTTGTACTTAGGATGACAAATTGAAATCTCATAGTATTTCAATAATTCTTGTAGTAATATAAACTACAACTCTAAAGATGTAAGGGAATAATCTTTCCCTAGAAATAACGTATAAAAACTTAGTTACCACAATGAGATGTCACATTATACCAGTCAGAGGGCTAGTATCAAAGACAAGAAATAATAGGTATTGCTGAGGATATACAGAAAGGGAAACCTCATGTATTCTTGGTGAGAATGTAAATTGGTGAAGCCATTATGAGAAACAGTATGGGGTTTGCTAAAAAAATTAAAAATAGAGATGCCATATGATCTAGTATGCCTACTGTTAGGTACTTAAAAAAGAAAATGAAAACACTAATCTGAAAAGATATATGTGCCCTTTGTTTATTACAGCATTTCTTTCAACACCTGAGATAAGGAAACAATCCAAGTGTCCATCAATAGGTGAAAGGATAAAGGATGTGGTGAATACATACAATGTGATATTACAATGTCATATGAGATCTTGTCATTTATGCCAATACAGACGACCTAGAGGGTACAATCCTTAGGGAAATAAATCCTACAGAGAAAGACAAATACTACATGATTTCATTTATATATGAAATCTAAAAAAAAAAATTAAAAAAGAAACAAAAACAAAAAAGATTCATAAATACAGAAAACAAGCTAGTGGTTCCCAGCAGTGGGGGGTGGGGGGAAGGGTGAAACTTCTAGTTATAAAATAAATAACTCATGGGGAAGAAACTACAGCATAGAGAATATAGTCAATAATATGATAAAAACTTTGTATTATGACAGATAGTAACGACACTCATCATGGTGAGCACTGCATAATGTACAGAAATGTAGAACCACTATGTTGTACAACTGAAACTAATATATCATTGTATGTCAGTGAGAGAGGTATTAAATTTTTTTAAAATCTAGTTAGAAGAAACAATTGTTTTTAAAACCTAGGCAATGGAATATGTTTTGCCACCTATGCTACCAAGCCTCTGTAATTCTTATCAAGAACTTTCCAAAACATACGTAATATACTTCAATTTCATTAAGTGTAGCATTTTCTCTTGAAATTGTCTGTCCTCAACTTTAAGTTTAGACTAAAGATAATCATTCCTTTATCACGTCTATAAATTTGGTTGAATTGACTTTTTCTATTCATTATTAATATGTAAAGTGAATTGATCTTTTTGTTTAATAAAGATTCACTTATAAACTAGGAACAAATGAAGAAACTGTTAAACATTCTAACTTTAAATTAAAGCTGAAGAAGTAGCTCAAATTAGTATAGTATTAAAATTGACCATTTTAATAGTATTTCCCTCTTTAGAGTGAGCATCTATGAATTAGCATGTAAATGAGTCTTTTGAAGATACAAGCCTTTAATTTTAATCTATGTTTGACTTTAATTATGATATCACTATAACTATGTTTTAATAACTTTAAAAATATCTCCTAGTTTGAATACATCAAATTATTAGTTAATTAGTTCTATTAGTAACATAGAACATTAGGTTCCTTCAAAATAGCATTAATATAAATAATGAATAGAAATACCAAATGTCTACCGTTTTTTTACAAACTTTTTTAAGGAAAGAGAGGGAGGGAGCAGACGGGAGAAAGGGAGATAGAAAATCCCAAGCAGAATCCATGCTGTCAGCTCAGAACAGGACACAGGGCTCAATCCCATAACCATGAGATCATGATCTGAGCCAAAATCAAGAGTTGGTCACTTAAGGGTCTCAGCTACCCATGAGCCCCCAAAGCCTACATTTTTGAAATGACTATACATTATCAGATCTTAAAAGCTATTTTTCAATTTGAGATTATTGTTAGTTCTTAAATTGTCCCCTGTATGTGAAGAGTACAGAGAAATCAAAGAATGTGGCAAATCACTCTAGATTGGTAGGTGGCATTTTTTTTTAATGTTTAAAAAGATTTTTTTTTCAAAGAGCACAACCAAGAGAGGGGCGCAGAAAGGGGGACAAAGGATTCCAAGGAGGCTCTGCCCTGACAGCAGTGAGCCAGATGTGAGGCTTGAACTCAGGAACCATGAGATCATGACTTGCAATCCACTGAATCACCCAGAAGCCCCAGTGGGTGGTAGTTTTCATAAGCCAAGAAACTTACATAGAAGGCTTGTCTTGGCCAGCCTTAATATCAGAAGATCTCTATTCCTGCCTGCTAGAATCTTAAAAGTTTATATAGAGGTCTTTCTTTTTTAATGTTTATTTATTTTTGAGAGAGAGAGAGGGAGAGAGTGAACCGAGGAGGGGCAGAAACAGGGGGATGGAGGACCTGAAGCTGGTTCTGTGCTAACAGCAGAGAGCCTAATGGGGGCTTGAACTCACTTATGGTGAGATCATGACCTGAGCCAAAGTTGGATGCTTAATCGACTGAGCCACCCAGGTGCCCCTACAGAGAGGTCTTAACAGGGTTCAGTCACATATTCAGTCCAAATGGTCTCAACACCTTAATCTTCAAAGGCTTCATCCTTAAAACAGCTGCTAGTATGATAATAGTATCAGATTATATATTCCAAGGACAGGGAGAAGGTAAGAAGACTCTGACTGCCTTAGTCTAGCTCAGGAGACATTCAGTGCAAAGATCCTCCCACTGACCTCCTCCAACAATTATATGGCTAGAAAGAGCAGTTTTTTTTCCCTGAGGGTGAGTTCTTGACCTAAAGAAACTCCCTATGCAGAACTCCTGTCACATCCAAGCCATATTCTGACTATTTCAGAATCCCAATCAAAAAAGCTCTGAGCCTGGTTGTAGGACTTGCATGGGCCTCTTTACTGGTTGGGTCCTTGAGAAAGCCAACCTATGTAGGTGTGCAGACTACTAGAGATGACAAAATAATCCAGAATGACTTTTTAAAGGTAGGTAGACAGAGCTGGGACACACATTCTAGGATGTTCACATTCAGTATTTGGCATCCATCATGAGATAGAATAGGCCATGGGCAAGGGGCTCTCACACTATTCTGAAACTCTGAGGAATCCAAAATCTCAAAATATAAAACTTTCCAATATAAAAAACTTCCAATTTTTTACCCAGGTTATTTATTATTTTTTATGACAAGTTATGCTCAAAGACCAATTATTTCAGGCAGGTTTACTGTGGGAATTATAATTTATAATAATATTTCACAAACCAGTGGCATAGAGGATCATACCTCTTAATACTCCAATAAAGAAATTAAAAGTCCAAACCAATAACAGATTAATTTCACTATTATTTTAGACAAATGAAGTCCAGATTTACTGAAGGTATGTGTTTCTATGGGTTGGTGATCAGAAGAGGTACCATGGTCACAAAGAGCTGATGTCTAGCTGTCAGCACAAGTTGAAAGCCCCTTGCTGCTAGAACACACTGCTGGCACAGCAAAGGCACCAGTGCTGGTGGGCAAGATGATTTCTTTCATGGGCTGCCACACAGTTCTCACTACTGCCAGCAAGGAGCAGCCTTGCCATGGCAGGAAGGAATGCCCCAGAGTCTAATGTGAACTATTTAGGTCAGCAAAGAGCAGCTTTGCCAATTTTCAAGTAGCTTGAACAGTTTTCTTTAAGTCCTCACAAAGTCTTATTTTTTTAAGCTTTAATTGTCCATTACATCATATGTTCCTATCAAAAGCATTCAGTAGCACATTATGATGGCATCGTCCTGACAAGGCTTCCTCCATGTAAGGAAATTCACTCCTTAGATCCAAACAACTTCACCTGAGCCATAAAGAAGTGGAGTTGAAATCATAACAAACTAATATACAACATTTATCAAGGTGGAGAATAGGACTCACTGAATCGTTCAATAAATTCAAGTTAAGAGACTACTAGGTGCCCGGTACAACAGGATTTGGGAGGACACATTGGTGAACAGGGCAGTCATAATAACCTGCCTCATCAATATTTCATCTGTCCAGAATCTTTTTTTTAAAGGTACTTTCTCCCTTGTCAGTGCCATGGACAACTGAAATAGACTTTAAAGATACTAAGACTTCAATACAAGAGAGAGGGTCCCTGAAAAACTTCCACTTGCAAAACAAAGAGAACCTGCCTACAATTGAAATACTTCTTTATTTCCTGTACAGGTGCCAGGTCTTGAGTAGACACCCAATTTATTACTCTGTCAACTTACTTATTAGGGTTGACACAAATCGAGCTGAAATATGCCTGACATACTACAGTCAAGACTTTTTTTTTTTTTTTTCACACTTTAGCAAGAAGGCAAACCTTTCCCAAAGCAGAGGCAAAGCAGGGAGAAGCTGTGGGAGTTAAATTCCCTGCTTTCTATCAGCAAGATGAATATGATCCTCTTCCATCATAGATGGGGAAAAACAGTGACGGAGTGCCCACAACTAAAAACAGTTCAGCAAAAGGGATACAGCTGGGAAATGATTATCAAGCTCTGGAAAGCCCTTGATTGCAGGAAATAGCACCTACATTTTCAAAAATGTTCCCACCAGACCTTGAATCATAAACCAAAGCTCCTTCCTCTTTTTCTTCCCAATTCCTCAGTCCTCTCCCAGGCCTGACCCCCAGAGTATGACTCTGCACTGTGGAATTCAAACCAACTCTCTAAACTCCATCCTGTGGGAAGAGACATATGTAATATGTATGAATGTAATGTGCTTACTTTATCAAGGGGAGATGAAATTTGAGGTAGCACAGGGGATTTGCATAACCAAATACTAGATGCCTTTTACCCAGTCAGTTTGAATGCAAGATAAAGTAAATGGTCTAAATAGAAGGAGGCATTAGAATCCTCTAATCAACAACCTGCATTTACAGGGGCTTTCCACCCGCTGTCTTTTTTCTTCACTATTTCTCCCCAAATAGTTATTTTCTCTTCCATCTGATGTATGACTTTAGTGAAAGAAAGGTAGTTAATTCTTTGAGTTTTATACATTTCTCTTAAAACTAGAAATGTGCCCTGTCAATGTTTAGTTACTGTAAAATCCAGCAAGTCACTGAATAAATTGCTATCCTGAGATTGATCCTGAATTTTTAAAAGAATGAAGGTAATTTAAAATGTTGAGATTTTTTAATCAACACATTGGAATAAATATTAACTAAGGATTGCAAATTACAAAGCTCTGCAATTCTCAAAGTGATCTCAGTTTGAATGTACCCATCATCAAAAGCAGAAAGGTAATGTGGGACATGTTGGTCACCCATCAGTATCTCAGGGCTAATTTAAGATATGCAAAAATTAAGATGAATGGACCCTAAAATTATCTCACTTTCAAGTACTCCCATGCTCTAATCATTACTCAAGCAAGTGAAATTTGATGTAATGTTCTTATTGTAAACTTAAAATCTCTAAGCGACCTTTAGAGTAAGTGAAAATTTGTACTCAGTCCTTACAGACATCTGCCAATTTATACTAGTTCATAACTTCCGTCAGAGCTGAGTATAAGGTATGACTTGGCCAGATAATGACAAATTGAAAAAAAAAAAAAAAGGTATTTTTGTGTCTAACAATCTTGTCTTACAAATCAGAAAATAAACTAATATTTGAATGAGATCATTCTGCATATTCTTACAAATTTCAGGAAGTTAGAAAGGAATATATTTAGACTACATATATTGATTTTTTCCAAGAAAATTTATTGTTTACTTATTTCAAAATCTCTTCAATCTAGTCCAGGACCTTTCCCTCTCTGCAAAGCTACTGCCACTTTTGCTCCATCTAGTGGAATATTGATTTTTGCTCAGTATTAACAGAAAACCCAATACAACCTCTGCCTCTTAAAGACAGATAAAATTTGTACTGCTATCTCTTACTGTGAAGTGACATTACATTTATGAAGTGATTGCTTCATCTCATTTCGCAACAAATGACAAATAACAAAGACAAAGTCTATTTGTAAAGTTTGAGGTAAAAGTTAAGAGGAAATGAGGCATTTTCTCTAGCAAGTCTAATTAACAAAGCAACACATTTTAAAAATGTATTTTCTTCACCTGAAGTGGTTTTAAAAATTTTTCAAAGTTAATAAAAATATATTAATATTAATAACAAAATAGAACTATTAACATTACATATATGCATGATTTCTTATTCTGGACAATGAGTAACTGTTTATTAAAGTCCTTATCCAAAATGACAGGCACTTATTTGTTAGAAGTCTGATGTCGCCAAAGGCAATATTGCCTCTGATACTACAGTCTAATATAAAAACCCAGTACACAATTTTCCTTTATTCTCCAATCCCAGTCCAAGGAGTCAAAGTATTTTAAAGAAGTTTAATTTCCTCCTCTTTAATTTTTTTTTTTTTAATGAATTGAAACTTTCTTGTCAGGAATGGAAAATTCCATGGCAGTCATGGCCAGTAAAACTGTGCATATGTATGGCTGAATACTGCGGAGCTAGCTCCATAGTAAAAATTGGCAATGACCCATATGTATTAAAAGTGGAGTGTCCCCAACTTATTTGAAAATTTACCTACTTAAATTATCCTTCAACCTATTGCAATTTGATTTATAATCTGCTGTTTCAACAGACTAAATGAACCCATTAAAAACAAACATACTGTAGATATTTATATCGGGAATAAAATTTCTCTGGGGAGGATGCAATTTATGGAAGCAGAAACATTGAAAGGAAGTAACAAATTGAGGTCCTGGTTTTCTAATGAAGAATTGGAAATTGAGTTCTGCTCAAATAAGCAGGAAAAAAAAAGAGATGTGATTATTTTTCACTCATTAGCATTTAGGTCAGTAGCAGGATATTTCACAAGTTTTAGATAGCTTTTAAGGTAGATATAGTAAGCATTTTGTTAGGTTTAATTTTTATAGTCACATATGCAAGTAATTGATCGAAAGGCAGATTATCTACATACACTACCCTGCGTTTAACTATGATAAATACAAATATCTGTCTATAATTTCAGAAATAGATTCTAAAGAGGAAGAGTCTGCCTACTGGATTCCAGAAGAGCAAAACAGATGCAAGTCTGCCCAGAATCTGGTTCTTAGGACAGATGGACTTTTATTACACGTCATGGTGTGTCTGACAGGCTTATAAACAAGATATAATCTTGCCTATGAATAATATTTTCCCTTACATAAGTATTTGAAAGACACAACATGTATCTTTTCTATCAATATGCTAAGTAGGCTACTAATTTTCAAGACAGTTTGAATTTTATGTAACAATGAAACTGACATCCTCAAACAAATGTTGTCTTTCCTCAAAGTCTGCATACAGCATTTCCATTACATGAATGGCAAAGTGGAAAAACATGTTCATGGTTTCACTTTGATTTCCACAACCTCTTTTGTCAGTGGCCACATGCCTACTTGGAATTATTATCCAAAGTGTAATTGCTCAGAAGCAGATTAACAAATGGTATACTACCATTTTTCTCACAATCAGGTATTTTAAGGATGTGGCAAGCCCCTGTTGCTGGTGTAGAAAATGAAATTAGTCCCTTGGAGAGGATATAATCAATGCTGTGTTAATCTAACCCTCAGCTGTTAATGATTTGCACAAGGATTCCCCTTGATGCTGAAATATTGTTTTAAGAGTTTCTGTTAAATCCCCCTTCCTGTCTTTTGCCGAAAGGGGATTGAGTGGAATGGAACCTGTGGATCAGCTTTTCTTCTCTACGTGTGTGTGTGTGTGTGTGTCATTGTGTGTCTTTGTGTGTATGTGTGTGTTTAATAGGAACAAAATAAATGAAATTATTTTTACATTGCTTTTTCAAATAATTTGCTTTGCAGAATGTTATAAGTAAAAGGTTATGAAAGATAAATTCCTTGAAAAACTTACAAAATTATCCATATTTTATAATTTAGAATTGCTGTTCAAACATACAGAAACAACAACAACAATAAACAATTTGCTGTTCCCCTTCAAAATACAACTATGGAAAAATATGCCCCCCCATTCAAGTTCACAGCATTTTACCTTTCTTTCAAAGGGCACCAGGGTGAATAGCCTGTGTAATCTTAAGGAGGGCTGTGGGTAGTGGGTTTGAAGGAAAAGACATGCATGTTCCATCCTTAAAGGACTGCTTTGTTTTGGTCTTTCTTGCTCTCCCTCTCCCTTTCTTTCCCTCTCTCATCTTCTCTCTTTCTTTCTCTCCCTCTCTCTCCTCCCCATCATGCCTTGGGGATTTTTAGAATATATATATTCTAATATATAAAAGTAAAATATATGAAAAAGTAAAAGTAATGCTGAATGAATTACTGAATGAATGCTGTATGAATGCTTCAGCATTCATACAGTTTGATGTCTTCCTGAGTTGTTAATAAATTCATTTCAACTCAACAAAATATGTGAACCCCAAATGTACTTCAGGGTACCTCTCAGTTACCAAGTTATTCTTAAAGCTCATCAGTTGTTGAATTTCCATGAACATGTACACTTAACTTCTTCAGCATGAACTACAGTAAACAACCGGGTAGTTTTCAATAACCAGATCTACATGTCCTTCAAGTATGCTGAATGTACTTCTTGTTCAGTTTTGTTCAAGGGAGACATGAGATAGAAGAAATTATGTATAATGGTAAATTCTTATTTAGCATATTCTGGGAATCAACTACAAAGAACTTGAGATATTATCCTCTGACAGCAGTGTGCAAACATGAGTAGTTTTTCAGAGTCATTATTATGATGATTATGATGATGATTATTATTTTATACCCATTAGCCTACTTTTCCATAGTAACACTTATGAAAGAAATTTTACTTTTAGGTTCCCTGTTATCTAAACAATTTTTGCAGGGGCGCCTGGGTGGGTCAGTTGGTTAAGCGTCCAACATCAGCTCAGGTCATGATCTCACGGTTTGTGGGTTCAAGCCCCACATCGGGCTCTGTGCTGACAGCCAGCTCAAAGCCTGGAGCCTGTTTCAGATTCTGGGGTTCCCTCTCTCTCTGACCCTCCCCTGCTTATGCTCACATTCTCTTGCTCTCTCTCAGAAACAAATAAAACATTAAAAAAAATTTAAACTATAAAAAATAAACAATTTTTGCAATTATATGAAATCATTCTACCTTTTCTTGAGTATCTTTACATTTTCATTTTTAAAAGTCCACCTTGGGGGGCACCTAGGTGGCTCAGTTGTTAAGCGCCTAACTCTCGGTCAGGATCTCAGGGTTTTGTGAGTTCAGGTCTTGTGTTTAGCGCTGTGCTGACAGTGAGGAGTCTGCTTGGGATTCTCTCTCTTCCCCTCTCTCTGCCCCTCCTATACTCTCTTTCTCTCCCTCCCTTTATTTCTCTCTCTTTCTCTCAAAATAAATAAATAAACTTTAAAACAATCTACCTTGGTTCCCACTGGGAAGCTCATAGAAACACTCCAATGCAATGAGCACTGATCAGAAGTAACGCTCTTAAAACAGTAAAAGCAGCAAAAGGTGGGAAGTATGAATGAGAGCATCCATCAGTAATGCAAAGCACAGAGTTTTAAGGGAATCTTCCCTCACCCTCTGACCCTTTGGTAAATCCTTATGCACTGAAGAGCCCCCATGTTTTGGTTTCTCCTCTACCTACATTAAAATTTATTCTTTCTAAAAAGTAATAAGTCATTTACTATTTACTGTTTGGTGCCTTCATCATCGAAATTTATTATCAAGAAACACTATAAGATTATTAAATTAAGGGGTGTCTGAATGGGTCAGTCAGTTAATAGTCTGACTCTTGATTTTCACTTATATCAGGGTCTCATGGTTCGTGAGATCAAGCCCCACAAGGGGGTTACGTGCTGTCAGGGCAGAGCCTGCTTAGGATTCTCTCTCTCCTTCTCTTTCTGCCCCTCCCCTGCTTGCATGTACATGTTCACTCTCTCTATCAAAATAAATTAACAAGCTTTAAAAAATATATTAAATTTATAAAAATCTACCATGACTCTGGTATCCCAGGCATAGGAGTTAAAATTATGAAGAAAGATCCCCCTTGTTCTCAAGGTGCAAGCAAGTTATCAGGAAGAACTAGGAAAAAAACAGGCAGGCATAATGCCATGTGACAATTCTAATCTGGGGTATGCACAAAATTGTGTGAGGCCATAGTGAAGTGGTGTCGAAAGTAGGCTTAGAAAAAAGGGAAGATTTGCTGAACAGTGTGACTCTTCAGGAGAAGTCTATGCTTAGACTTAAGAAAAGAATTAGAGTTAGCCACATGAATGACTTTCCAAGCATAGGGAAGCATGTGTGACATCTGGGTAATGACAAGTGGTGGGGTATGGAAAGACCAAATATTGCAAACGGGGAAGGAGAATGAAGAAAGCAAAAGCAAGTGTAGATAAAGGCTTCAATATATCAGGAAAAAAAAAAAAAAAAACATTCAGACATTATCCTTAGGCAATATGGAAACTATGAAGAATTTTCACCAGATCTGTATTATGGAAATGTTTGGCTGAAAATGAGGTAGCACTAGTAACAGGAACAGAGACCACTTAGGAAACCATGTAGTAATACAAAGCTTTGTGCAACCTTTACTAGGAAGTGTCTGTACCCCAGATTGCTATAGCATGTAAATTTGCCTGAGGCAAAATTATTTTTCCAGCAGAGAAGTAGACCATAACTCAGGACTGAGACTAGGTTAAACACTTACTTTGGGCACGAAATTTAAAGGGGAGGGGGGACAATAAACTCAGTAATCAAGATAAATAATATTTAGAACAATATTTTTAAAGCTGAACATAAAAACAAATCTAAGGTGAACAAAATATCAAAAATTTAAATAAAGATAGTAACTGAATTCTTTGGGGATATATGTGATAACAGACTAATTCCCATACAATGGGTTCCTTTTCCATCTTATTTAGAGAATTTCAGTTTATTCACTCTGCATCACCAACCCACTAACTCACCTTGGAAGCCGAGAAAGAATGCCGGCTGATATTGATGTTAATGCATCATCCAAACGACCTGGTGGCTTCCCTTTGAGAATCCAGCTGACAACCAGTTCAAGAAGCATTAAGGAAATGAAAAATGGAGTTGCCTGGAAAGGAAATGGCACAAAAAAGATGCTATTGTGCTCGGTATGAAATTTTTCCACATTTCCTGATTAGTCATTCTAGAAGTAGGAAGCCCAGAGTGACATCCCATAGCAGGAGAAGGTATATGCCTATCCTAGAGGATCATTTCTTCCCAATAGGCAAAGAAATCTGATTATTTTGGACATATACTAAACAGGTGCTCAAAATCTATCATCCAGTTTGAAAATGAAATATAAGCATAGATGTAGCTATGATAATTCTGCCAAGAAAATACTAAGATTAGGAGGGATGGGTTTCAAGTTAGATCTAAAAGAATACATTTTAAAGTAAGTACAATGGGGACGCCTAGGTGGCTTAGTCTGCTAAGCGTCCGACTTCAGCTCAGGTCATGATCTCATGGTTCATGGGTTTGAGCCCCGCGTCGGGCTCTGTGCTGACACCCAGCTCAGAGCCTAGAGCCTATTTCAGATTCTGTGTCTCCCTCTCTCTCTGATCCTCCTCTGCTCATGCTCTCTCTCTCACTCGCTCAGAAATAAATAAAAAACATTTTTTAAAAAAAGTTTAAAATAAGTACAATAATCAGAATTCTATTATCTACACGACTAAGATGGGCCTTCTTTAGAAGATTTCACTTAGGATGCACATATTGCTAGTTTTTTATATCGGAATTACAGGAATGACAAAATTGAAACTATAAGAAAAAAGAATTTTCTTCTGAGTATTTCAGAGAATTTGATCACTTAAAGCATGTATTTAAAATACCATTCAAGTCTTATTCATTCTGATTACTTTTTGTGTTACGATAGATATTTTTTAGGGTTCACCATGGATAACAAATATTGAATTAAGCTTGATGTTATAATAAAAAAAAATGATCTATGAAGATGTGAATATCACATTTTTCTTCTTAAAAACTCAGGAGTAATATCAAACCTGAAAAAGTTATGAGTTTCACTCAGTTGGAAGCTGATCATGAATTCTGAAGTTTCTAAACTGAACTCCCAAGAACATATTCTCTGATGTCATTTTTTTCCCCTTATTTCTGGTCTGAACTAGTAAGTGTTATAGGAACAACTTTGACAGGGTGGGGAACTTAGGTATTCAAGTTCTAATTCTGGATATTTCCACTTCCAATCATAGCCAGGAACCAGAAGTAAAAAGTGCCTCTGAACACTTCAGAATTTCAAAGAAAACTTGGTTCAAGTTCAAACTTAGGAAGTCAGAGTTGGACTCGGTCAGCTCTATATCCATTCTGCAGAACTACTCTACCAAATTAAAGAGGAAATAGTTTCCTGGGAGGTGGTTTGCCCTTTAAAACCAAAATTGTTACAAAGTTTACTGATGTCATATAACCATTGGACTCTGAGCTTCTGACAGCTAAATTTGTAACACCACTGTGTCCAGGAAAACTTCATAAAGTTTTATCTTATTCTGCAGAGACATACCCAAGGAGAGGAGGTTAATAGGAGAAAATGGCTATAGGTATTGTTATAGGAAATTCAGTTCAAGTAGAAATTCTAATTTTGCTCCGTGCCTTTATGAAACTGAGTTATTTTTTATTAGATTTAACAATCTGAAGAATGAAAGTGAACAAAACCCCAGGATGTGCTGAACTTACTTCTTATTAAGAAAAAAGCCACAGTAGCCTCTTACCAGAGAGTCTCACCTGTTTTACATAATCAGGCACCTCTTCCAGGGTTTGGAATGACGTTTCATTGGGCTTCATCATGTAAAACATCATGCGAATTCCCTGGGAAACTGAAACATCCTGTTGGGCTTCTGGGTTCATGTCTGCCCTTGTTTGATTCCCAGCTGGAGAATATTTGTGATGCAGTGGTTGAAGCCAGAGGCTGAACAAAGAGGATGATCTGTGCTGCACAGAACAAGCCCTTTGTCAGAGAACAACTAGAAACAAAGCTCCGTGGAGAACACAGCCAACAGCAGATTCTGGGTAGGGAGACAGGAAAACACAGGGATCCGGAAGGAGTTCAGAGTTCACTGGGTGCAGGACATGTGAGGAAACGAAAGGCGAGGAATCAGGCCCAAATCTAAGATAAACAGGAGTTTGACAGTAGGTGGAATAACTAAACATTAAAAACTGAAAAGGAGACAAACAAACCAAACAAAGACATGATAAGGGCTTAGAAATGGGAAGAAAAAAATGCTAATAGGTCAAAGTTCACACTGAAAAAGTGGGTGGTGATTCAAGATTCAAATCATAAAAGAAAAATTCTTTTTTTTTTTAAATTCACATTGTTGTCTCTCCACAGAGTCCTATTTCCTGAAAGGACAGGGTGCTCTAATCTCAGTAAGACCAAGTTTCAAAGTCAATAAGCACTGAATATATCACACCAGCTATTGCCTATATATTTCTGGATTTGTATGCTATTAACTTCTGAATGTTTGCAGACCAATTTAGCAGCATTTGGCTTATTACATGATTCCTCCCCCTCCCCCTCCCCGCCACCATTTAACAGAATCTTGACTAATCACATCCATATTCTTCTGAGCACTTGCGAGTATTCTCTTACTGGAGAAGCTGACAAGATGTCTCTGTAAGACCTTTTCTGTGTTATGCAGGAGGAGCATAAATTGATTATGCCTTTTAAGGAGATGAGAGAGCACCTTGCTGATTGCATCACCAGTGGATGAGTGGAGGTTTCCTGAATAACTTCAGCCCTTTACCTAGAATGGCAGTGATCACTCATTAGCTACCAATTCATCTTTTAAAAATGTTTTTGTAGATTTTATTAAATTATCTATGCATGATTCTCTTAGGAAAAAATAGAAACTATAGGTAAACAATAAATAAATTACTACCCAGAGACACCATTAACCTTTTGGTGTATGTATAGTCAATCCTGCTGCTTTGTGATACACATGTTGCTAAAAATCAGTAAGATATGCAAAGATGTCCAATAAAAACTGTGAGGCTTATGAGGAAAATAGGATTAGGGTGCAATACTCGAAAACTCTGTAATGATCCATAAGGAAAAGAAAAAAGAAGATCGGCCCCTGGTAAAAACGGCAGTACTTTTACACATTCATGTTACATGGTTAGGAAATGGACAAATATTACAAGCAATATGGTGCTTCATCTTGAAAAAGACCCGACATTTGTTTATGGAAGTAGGCATTGGAAAAGTGGCAGAACTTGAGTTATTACAGAGAATTGAAGGATGTTTATATGAAATGAGACCGAAAGTTATAAAAGTGGATATGGGTACTGTAGCTTATAGCATATGGGTGAAGTGAAGATGCTGGTAGATGTGTAAGGTGTGTGTGTGTGTGTGTGTGTGTGTGTGTGCATGCTGTGTACTTTGAAGCCTTTCAGTAAAGCAGGGTGCAAGCTTTAACATTCACCTAGTGTTTCTCACCAACAAAATCACACATAGGCATGGACGGCCAGTTCCAATTATTCCCTATTACTATCCATCCCCTGTTGGAACAAATTAGTACTTTAAAAATATTGTAGGACTGACTGTGCTTTCAGACAGTTCCTATCACAAATGAATACATGCTCTCATTCCATTAGGAATTACACATCCCATTAAAAATGAATACACGTACAGATACATATTTGATAAAAATGATCATCTTAGGCACTACTTTATTATCTGCTTTCAACATTTTCTGAAATTACAAATGTAATTCAGTATGGGCAAAAAATCCAAACACAACAGTAGATCAAGTTAAAATTAGCAGCACTCCTTCCCCTCAACACACACACATATCACTTCCCTTCAACTTCATAAATACAAATTCTCTTAGTGGATATTTTGTCATACTTGTGGTTTCCTCAAAAATGTTGCTGTTATCATTATTATTCTCGTGATGGAAGTGCATTCAAACACATGAATATTGTTTGACTTTTTGTAATGGACCATATTAAACATAAGAGACTGCAGCTTTTCTTCTTGGAGTCAACAACTTATCTGGAGCATTGTTCCACTCAGTACATGGTTAGACATGTTTGTTTTGTTTTGTTTTGTTTTGTTTTGTTTTGTTTTAGTGGCTGCAGAGGTAAGTGTGTGTGTGTTTGTCTATATTCCAAGCAGGAATAAAAAATACAAAATTATTTTAAGTACTTAAAGCAGCAGAACATGAATACAAAGAATCAGTTACAGAAATGATGGAAGAGGTAAAATATCAAATGGGAACACAGAAGCAATCTAGAGATTAAGATCAATAGGAAGCCACTAGCATCTTTAATCTATAGGAACAAAAAAAAGGAGGGTGTGTTAATACTGCTCAGGGACTGGGTCACCCATGAAAGGAATGAACCATGATGGGCGAAATACGATGGTCCACCATGAAGCAAACCCCAAAACAATACCCAAATCAGAGAGGAATTAGAAAAAAAATATGCTGGATACTGGCTTCTTCCAGCCAATCAATCTCCCAGCATTACTTCCCACTGGCCCCAGTGAGTCAAAGCCAGGTAAAAGAAAAGCCTAGGAAAAGAAATCTGCAGGGGCTAGTGCCTGGAGATACACAGCAGGGAAGAAGAAAGTGGGGAAAGGCATCTGAGGGAAAAGCCAACCAACGATGAGCACACCATCATAACTTACTTAACTGTTTCTCCACTGCTGTGCAATTAGATGTAGTGTTCCAGTTTTAGCCAATAAATTTTATGTGGCAATGAACATCATGGTATAAATATCTTGTCCACTTGTGTACATTTTTGTGTTAAATAGATTTCTAGCAGTGGAATTATGTTGTTGAAGGGTATGTAAAATTTATGCTTTGATAGGTGCTGCCAAATTCCCTCCAAAACTGTGTTTCACTCTTGCTAAGACTGGATACTATCAATCTTTTATAGTTTTAAGCCAACTGGGAAAAATGACATCTTGTTTTAATTTGCATTTCCCTAGTGACGTTGAAAATCTTTGCAATACATTTATTAGTCATTTATTTTTCTTTGTGTGTGATTTATTTTTAAATATATATTGCCCATGATTTTATATTGTCTTTCTGTATTGATTTATAGGCTATTTGTATTCTCTATATATTTGTGTTTTGCTCATATTTGTGGCAAATGTTCTCTTAGTCTTTATTTTTATTTTAACTGTGTTATACATGTTGTCATACAGCAATTGTAACTTTGTGTTATTTTTTTAATTTTATTTTTTTACTTCTGCCTTTGGGTATTGTTCATGTTTTCCTCACAAGAACTCTATAAAAATAACCTTTTATGTTTTCTTCTAGAATGTTCACAGGATTTTTTCAGTACTTCTTCACTATTCTTCTACATATCTACACTGTTTCCAGGCTCTCCACCCAATGCATGTATCTATTCTGTACTGGTATCATGTTGTCTTAGGTTACTGTACTATCATAATAAATTCTGGTAACCTGTGGAACAACTTTTCATTTGTGAATTTTATTTTTCAAAAATGTTAAACCATTTTTCACATCTATTCAAATGGATCTGTTTAAGCTAAACTTGAAAAAATCGATTGGCGTTTTACGTGGAACATCATTAAATTCATGGATTGATTTCGAAGAACTGACATCAGAGACACCCAATAAACTTGTCTGGAACAAATAAGCATACACACTACCATCGTTTAAACCTAGTTTTGTATTTAAGTGATGCCAATGCTAATCTTCGATCCTTGTGTTTCTTATCCTCTCCATTATTTTAAGATTTTATTTTTAAGTAATCTCTCCCCTCAATGTGGGGCTCAAATCCAAAACCCCAACCAAGATCAAGAGTAACATGTTCTACCAACTGAGCCAACCAGGCCCCCTATCCTCTTCATTCTTGATTTTTTTTTTGTACTGGCACAGGTAGCAAAGTTTTTCTTCTCCCTTTTTCCAGAAGATTATATATATAATTGTATATCTTAACATAATTTTTTCTTACCTATATATGTGATGAATATCTTGGCTGAATACAAAATCTTTGGCTCAAAAATTACCACCCCCCAAATCAACAGAGACAAAAACACTTGGGCTAGAAATATTTCAGATGAACCAAGATGTATTAAATAGATGGTTGAAAACTTACACAAGCATCCAAAAGAGGAAGCCTGAAATAGTTCAAGGTGCTTTTCTATCAGGTTTCTATCCTTCTAGTCAATAGGGCCCTCCTGGCAGTCCCTTCTTTAACATGATTAGTGTGGAAATGCTTAGGAAGAGGCTGGTACCAGTTATAAACATCCCATGAGAATACAAGACATGAAAACCTGATGCACAAGTGTTCTCATTTGCAAATACATCTGACCAAAAAGACATCAGGAGCTTTTTGTATTGAACTGACATTAAAAAAAAAAAAAAAAAAAAACTGATTTGGAACTCTAAGTGATACTGATAATTGTCTGGTCAGGAAAGAGAAATCACAGTAATGTGAGCAGGGAAAATTTAATATAAAGAATTGTCAGTTTTGACATTGACTGTAGAAATACTTTTCTAGATATGTCTCCTCAAGCAAGGGAAACAAAAGCAAAAATAAACTATTGGGACTACAACAGAATAAAAAGCTTTTTCACAGTGAAGGAAATCATCAACAAAATGACAAGGCAACCTACTAAATGGGAGATACTTGGAAATTATATACATGATAAGGGGGTTAATATTATATTTGTACAATTCAACAGCAAAAAAATACAAATAATTCAATTGAAAATGGGCAGAGAACTTGAACATTTTTTTTTCCAAAGAAGGCATATAGATTACTAACAGACACATGAAAAGATACTTAATATCACCAAGTGCAAGTCAAAACCACAATGAGATAACCTCACACCTGTTAGTATGGCTGAATTGAAAATGGTACGAAATAACAAGAGTTGGTGAGGATGTGGAGAAAAAGGAAGTCTTGTACACTATTGGTGGAAAGAAAATTGGCACAGCCACAAAGGAAAACAATGTGGAGCGTCCTCAAAAACTTAAAAATAGAGTTACCATATGACTCAGTAATTCTACTATTGGATATCTGCCCAAATAAAATGGGAAAAAAAAGTAATTTGAAAAGATCTGTGCACCCCTATGTTTATTGCAGCCCTATTTACAATAGTCAACATATGGAAGCAACCCAAGTATCCATCCATAGATGAATGAGTAAAGAAGACGTGGTATACACATACAATGGAACACTACTAAGACATAAAAAGGATTGAGATCTTGCCATTTGCAACAATAAGATGGGCCTAGAGGACATAAAGATAAGTGAAGTAAGCCAGATGGAAACAAATACCATATAATTTCACTCATATGTGGAATTTCAGAAACAAAAATAAACAAACAGAGGGAAAAGACAAAACACACAGACTCCAATACAGAGAACAAGGTATGGTTGTGAGAGGGGAGATGGTTGGTGAGATAAAACAGATAAAGGGGCTTGAGAGAATACTGTTGATGTATAAAATTGCTGAATCACTATATTATACACCTGAGAGTAACATAGCACTGTATATTAATTATATTCCATATAAATAGATAAGTAAATAAAAAAGAATTATCAGCTTATAACAGGGAGCTGGCATGATGAGGGAGTGCCTAATAAAAATTGAGGGAACTTTAAAAAATAAAGGAGGAGCAGAAGTAAGGGGCAGCCACCACCCGAAGGACTAGACTGAGAAACTCACTGGAAATCATGTTGGGGGAGGCTACTGAGAGGACCATGTTCACGAGCTAACACTTGGTCTGGACTCACCTCTGTCCGTGGAATGTACAGTCTGCCTACTGTACCCACAGCAGTAGGCCTTCAGCAATGACTGTCCAGGGTCTGCTTCTGACAGAGGTACCATCATCTCAGCTGTCACAGAAAAAATGTTTAAAAGACTCAGATCCATTCACACAATCACACAACAAAGTGTGAATTTGGAGATGAGAAGCAATAAACTTCTAACTAACAGAAGACATAATCCTCTTTAAAGTCTTTGTTGTCATCTCTTCTGCATATGATACTTAGCTTCAATATTTATGAAATGATAAATCACGTTAAAACAATTTTTATGGGATGCTCCTTTGAAGAGAAGGGGAGTGAGAGAATACACATATTTCTACATTTTCTTTCAGCATTTAACATTTCATACTGATATTAAGTCTGAGTTCAATGTGACTTTTTTTTCCTCCTTAAGTTACCCATTTATGCCTCTTGGATGCTTGTACAATATTTTTTGTGTCCTTGAAAATAAATCATTCTTGTGTGTTATTTCTTCTTCATAGGAATATCTTAGAGAAGTATGCTTCTTAAACCTCAAATTTCAAATCTTCCTTTATTTCAAGGAAATTTTCTGCTATTTTGACTATATTTCTTTTCCATTTATTTTTTTTACTTCTCCATGAATGGAGAAGTGATTTATCTCTTTACCAGATCCCATTTGTCTTCTAAATGCATATATTATCTCTGGGCATCCTCATCTTTTATTTTCTAATGCTGATTTGCTCAAACCATACTTCTGGTATATTGTTTCTTCACTGTCTTTCTTCCTTCTGCTTCTACTTTAAAATCTACAATGACATTATTTGTTTTCTTAAACTCTTTCCTTAACTCTCTTAGTTCCCCTATTATGTCTATTTGTTATATAATCTCACTTTTCTTCAAATTTATTTCCTAGTTAACTTCTTCATGTGCATTAAACAGTTCTGCTTAAAATTATCCTTAATTTCCTAGGGGATCATACTCAAAAGGAAGTCCTTCATCTACTCTTAGCAATCTCTTTCCACACCCTCATCCTCAACCTGTTTAACCTCAAATGGATACAGGCCTTCTAATGCCTCCTCTCACCCTCAAAAGATGTAGATAACCTTTGTTGTATTATCCTTAGCTATATGTGGCACTTCAGAGTTTAGGTTTATCTTATCAGTTCAACTAAGGATGAAGAGGAGGTGCTATGAATATGGTCTCCACCAATCTCTGCAAACTTTTCAGTAGGTTGGAACTGATGTATTTTTGACCAGCTTTCCTTACCTTGGTTCTCACTCTTTGGCCATCTCGACTCTAGTCATACAAAAAAATCATTTAAGATATTCTTTCTGTAATTTCTATTTATTAAGGCTGGGGAATGTTTATGGTCTATTATAGAGAGCTTCCAGTCAGACACTTTCCCTCTTGATTTTAGACTATTTGACAATTGGGGAAAATGAGGATTTGTTTACAAAAAGACTTCTCAGCCCTTGGGTTTTCTCTTTTATGAGGAAGTCTATACTCCCTTCCACTCTAGATGATTCAATCCTTCTCAGCTGTCATTGATCCTAAAGGCTAAAATGACTCCAATTAGAGTGGGCCAGTCCTGACAACCTGCCACATTTCTCACCAGCAGTCCTGACAACCTGCAGACTATAGGGTTTATCCAACACAGCAGAGGGATCAAACTCTGCTTTTAAAAAAGTGGGTTGGAGAAGTTGCTCACTGTTAGTCATCTTTCTATCAAGTGTTAAGAATAAGTCAGGCAGAGAAGGACAAATACCATGTTTGCACATATAGGTGGATTAGGAGGCAGTTAACAGAGGACTATGGGGGAGGAGAAGGGTAAAAATAGTTGGGGAGAGGGAGGGAGGCAAACCATGAGAGATTCTTGAATGTTGGGAACAAACTGAGGGCTGGTGGGGGTGGGGAAGAGGGGACGGGGTAATGGGCATGGAGGAGGGCACTTGTTGGGATGGGCACTGGGTGTTATATGGAAACCAACTTGACAATAAACTATTTAAGAAAAAAAAAAAAGAATAACACATCAAGGTGAAGCTCAAGGTGAATGCAAGAAAGTAGACCCTCACAGGCATTCCTGTTGTTTCTTTTTTTCTTATAAGGACACCAGTAATATCAGATTAGGATCCTACCCATATGATTTTAGTTACTTCCATAAAGGCCCATCACCAAACACAGTCATATTGGGGGTCAGGGCTTCAGTATATAAATTTTGGGGAGTCATAATTCATTCCGTAACACTTCCCCATATATATTTCTCTTTAATCTCTTGAGACAATTTCTGGGAATTAGACTGGAAAATTTCTCTTACATTACCATCTTTAAAAGTTTATTTTTCTTAGATTATAAAAACAATGTATGCTCACTATAGAAATGAAGAAAAATGCAGAACATACTTAAGAAAAAAAGTCATCATAATCCCACCAATCAGATAAGTGCCTCATTAATATCTATCTTTAAATATTTACTTATTTATTTTGATATGGAGATAGAGCACACAAGTGAGTGGGGACAGGGGCAGAGAGAGAGGAGAGAGAGAATCCCAAGTAGGCTCCACACTCAGCATGGAGTGTGACAAGGGGCTCAATTTCAGGAACCATGAAATCATGACCTGAGATAAAACCAAGAGTTGGATGCTTAGCCCACTGAGCCACCCAGGTGCCCCATGCTTCATTAATAATTTAATGTACATTCATGTTTAAGGTTTCCTCATGGACGTTATTTTCCATAAACGAGTCCACATTCTGTGCAATTTTAGGTCCACTTTTTTTAAAATTTGGAAGCTTCATGATGAATGACAAAGCCTAAAAACTGAAGATGGTTTGGTCTCTGAATCACTACTTGGAGAGTTATCCATCAATTAGAACATTATATAAACAAATTTAAACTTACAATGTGTTTTGTGTTTCAGCTATGATTATTTGAGACTAATGGTAACAAAAAAAAGCACCAGGGGGGGTTGAACAGAAGCATCATATAAACTGAGATAGGGATTTAAACCATCTGCCTGATTTCCTTGTGAAGAATAAATTTTAGAGGGGGAGGGTACAAGCAGAGGTTTGTACAGAAATGATTGACGCAGTCCAGGTGCCACATGTTGGTGACTTTAACCAGGATGGTTTCAGTGGATGTGGTGAGAAGTAAAAAGATTATGGATACATTTTGATAGTAAATCTGACAAGGCTTACTAATAGATTGGATGAGGAAATATGCACAGCTTCAAAGGTGTGGTTTAAGCCAATGAAAGAAGAGCTGTTATTTACTACAAAAAACAAAAAGAGGGACTTCACTTTAAACATGTTATGAGATGTTGGTAGGCATCTAAGTGGAGATGGGTCCAGCAGTTGGATATATAAATCTGGAATTGAAAGCTCAAAATAAGGAGAATTATCTATGAATAGAACAAAGTGCTGACAAGAATAGAATAGCAACTAGCCAAACATAAGGATGATTTCCAGATATAGACTCTTCAACCATGTTTGTATGCATAAACAATACTCATTTTAATTAGAAAACCATTTTTGCTATATTGATTTTCTTTGCATGACAAAATCTTCTGTTGTTCAAATACAGAAAACATAAAATATACTTTTCACATTACTATGCATAATCTCATTATAGAAGAATTGAAATGGTTTAGCCTATTTCATATTTAAGATACAATACACAGAAAACATATACTTTAAGAAACTGCCAAACTGTTTCCCAAAGTGTATGTACTGATTTAGCATCCCCACCAGTATGAGAGTTGCAGTTTCTCTGCATGCTGTCTAGCCCTTGGTAAATGCAGGCTTATTTTTACTTTCCATTATCTTTTTCAGATCTAAAAGGCTGCGTAATTTGTGGAGAATATTACCGTCATAACACAAAGTTCTTTATTTTTATTCTTAAATATTTTGAAGGCAACTTTTTAAAGAATACAGCTATTTGTTGCCAAAATTTTAATATTGTCTCTAAGAATGTTTGAATCCTTTGTATTAATACTTTTCATTAGAAAATGGCACCATATGAAACTTAAATCAATCTATTTTCATAGATCAGATTTTATTACTTTTGGCCAAAGTCCTTTCCACAACTTAGAAGGCAAAGATCAGGTAGAACATGATCTTTAAAGAAATTTATGGCATACACTGGAGTTCAGAGCATAAAAAACAAATAGTATTTCAGAAGTTATTTCTTAAAAATCCCATCAAGCTAATACATCTCATTGTTATTTTAACAGTAGTCAGTGCCAAAAGTGCAACTCAAAGTGCTGTACACATATCAGTGTCAGAATGGATGTAACTTGCTCTTTACAGGATTGATTTTGAGTCAATGTTGGAATTCGCCCAAATGCACAGTGCAGAATAAAAGAATGTGGAAGATCTCAAGAGTATTTCTTGAAATAGCTCAAGAGGATCTCTGCGAAGAAGAATTTCATTTGGGAAATACAAAATAATGCATACACTAGAGATTAATCTTGTGTGTAATAAAATATTTTAAAGGCTCGGACAAGTCCAGCAGCAAATCAATTTATTTTAATTTGCTTGACTTGCAAATTCTCAATTATAATTTACTACAGAATTCCTGTTATTCTCACACTTGCAAATCTCTTGTAGAACGTGTATCACATAGTACATGGTTTGGTGATTGTTATCTAAATTGGGGTCTCTGTAGGGCTGTTTCTCTTTTAGGGAAAAAATGGACACCTATCTTTGATAATGGTGATTACTGCCTGTAATCTGAGTAAAAAATAACTATGAAAGACTTGTTTATGCTTGAAAATAAGTAAAAAGGCAAGATTACTTTATGCTCTCTGCTATTGACAAAAGTGTGTTTCTAATAACACCCGGAGATCAGACAAAGTCCTTTACTTAAATATCCATCATAGGAACTACTGCCTGCTGATGAAAGGGCCTGTGAACCTTCTTTTATGAAGCAGAGCTGAAGCAATTCATCGTAGACATAAATCCAGGTCTTATCATTCCCTAGGACGTGTGGTTAGGAATTTCTCCCTAGTTTCAGTACCAAGAATAATGTGTTTCTCCTGAACAGCACTGGTGCTATTTAATTTTATGGATACCATGAGTCACCTAACTAATCATGTTTCCCACTTCAGATGGTTTAATATGTAGCTTAGTTTCAAATTTATGGCATAAATCAAGCAAGCGTATAGGACTCAAGTGGCAGCATACGAAGCTTACCGCTGGAACCACATTGATCCCTGCCTATGTTTTCCTTGCTTAATTTTTATCACCTATTTTACTCTGTTCGATTAAGCTTTATTGAGTGCATTGGTGTAAGATGTTTTAATTTCTTCTTGTCATGAGGTAAAGAAAAGTTAATAGATGATTTAAAAGGTAATAGATTATTTAATGAGTAAAAAGAACAATTGTCTAGTTAGATAATGCCTCATTTTGACAGGCACATCTCATGAGGCACCTGTAAATTTTATTATCCTCACAAAAGCACAGAGTGTAATTAAGAAGAGCTAGTATCCACTGGGACCAGGCTACTGGTGATGCCAATGGGAAAAACTAAATATATTTAGGAGCCAATTCATGATCCAAATCCAAACAGATACAGTTTTCATTGTATTTAATTTTCATTTCAATCATTACCTCCCCAAATAAATAGATATCAATACTTTTGAATCATAGTTGACCTTTACTTCAGACTGTTTCTTAGTGAAGGGGATTAAACTTATTCTGTGTTTTATATAAGGAACATGCTGTTATGTATTTTAAATATCTAATGGGGATATCTGAATCCTTAGTTTGGGGTACAGTAAATAAAGGTCTACCATGGCATTAGAAAAAACACTTGATTACACATGCTTCTGCATGGTTTCCCCATGTCCTCCTTCTCCAGAAAGTTCAGGAATCTTCCTCTGGGGAGGGAATTCTTGTTAGAAAAGGACAGTGTCAGCTTGCTGATGTAACTCAAACGTACAACTTTGCCCTTAAATCTCGATGACTCCACCACACTACCAGAATTTGTTTGAACTATAATGAATCATGGTGATGCTGTTGATTTAACCTAGTAAAGAATCCTTGTGTCCCAGATGAAATCAGAATTATTCAAAAGATAACCTGTTCACCTTTACTGCCACCAGTGGAACACGAACTGATCTCTTCAGAGGAATGAACTGGTTGCCTCATGATCTGATTGCTGCTTTTTTTTTTTTTTTCACCTTCATAAGTCATAGGGATTTTTCAGAACAAAAGACAAGACACCTCACATACACATATCCAAAGCCACATACTTTCAGCACCTCCCTCACCTTCTCAGAACTACAGTGAAATTTAAAATTTCTACTCCTTGGGGAGTCTGGGTGGCTCCATCGTTGAGCATTTGACTTCAGCTCAGGTCATGATCTCATGGGTTGTGAGTTTGAGCCCCACATCAGGCTCTGTGCTGACAGCTCAGAGCCTGGGCCTGCTGTGGATTCTGTGTCTCCCTCTCTCTCTGCCTCTCCTCTGCTCACACTCTGTCACTCTCTTTCTCAAAAATAAACATTTAAAGTAAATAAAATTTCTACTCCTAAAAAGTTTGTTAAGAAAATGAAAAGATGACCACAGACTGAGAAATTTTTTTTACAAATCTTATATAGAAGACTTGGATCCAAGATCAACAATTAACTGAATTAACAATTAACTGAACAATTAGCTGAAAACTCAAAAGCAACCTACTTTAAAAAGAGATTTGAATAGACACTTCACCAAAGATTATTCAAATGGCAAATCAGTAACTAAATCCTCAATGTCATTAGTTACTAGGGAAATGCAAATTAAAACCACTAAACATCTATTAGATTCATCTATTAGAATGAATAATGTTAAAAAAAAGCTGGTGATACTGAGTGTGAGGATGTGGAAGAAATGAGACCCTCATTAACGACTGAAGGGAATGGAAAATGGCACAAATCATGATGGAAAGCTGTCAGGCAGATTCTTTAAACATTTAAAAATCCACCAACCTTATGGTGTATGCATTTAACTCCTAGACATGTACCTGCAAAGAAGGAAACTACCTACTCTTGCAAATACTTGCACGTACATGTTCTCAGCACAGTTGTTTGTATTTATAACAGATACATGAATACATAGGTTCATTATATAACATGATAAATGTCAGAAATGCCACATTGGGTTTCCAGGGAATATTCAGTATTTCTGTCAAATTTCCCAGCCTATAGATGGCAGTCTGCCTTGATACTTCTCTTTCTTACTGCCCATATTCAGTTTAACATCAATTCCTGTAGGTTCTACTCTTAAACCACTATAGTATCACAACCTACTTGTGAGTTCTGAAATCAGATAGTGGGTCACAAATAGAATTTTTAAAATAAAATAATGTAGGAAGAAAGACATTTCCAAATGTCAACATGTCTTACCGAGTATATAATCAAGTATAATTTCATGAAATTTTGTTACAGTTACAAAATTACCACTCACTGACACACATGTATTACCAGCTGAAATCTTATTTTTGTTTAAATTTAAATTGCAGCTTAAAAAACTGAAAACCGTACCTCCAATTCTGAAACCTTTCCTTTGCCGCTGTTACAATCCAGCAAACCTCCTTTATGTCTGTCCTGCACCATGACAATTTTCTGTCTATAAGGGATGCTTTCTCTCCAGCACATTGTGAATCCACCGCCTACACAACAATCAGAAAAATCCTTTCAGTATGTTAATGATATCAATCATTTTTTGCCTTAAAATTTTACATTCCCTTTTGCTGCTTTTGGAACAAAGTTAAGCACAAATTCCCACATGTACCTTACCTGTATTTAAGTATACAACATGAACTAGGATCAAGGCTACCTCAGCAACAACTTTGCTACATGCTTCCACCTCCTTCATTTTATTCCTTGTGATTTTTCTATTAGTATATCAAATGCACCTCAGTACATTTAAGCTTATTTTTGCTTCTACCTTAAATACTTTTCATGGCCTCTTAGTATCCTTGGATCCCCCTCATTCTTCATGAATATTCCAATATGCCCTACTTAGACTTGTCTTCTTTGAATACAAACTGATGCTTGGATATCTCACTTGAATACTAAATACATATTTGGAATGTGACATGTCAATACTGAGGTCATCACTGTTTATCACTGCTCCCTTTCTCTTATCACCAATTCATTAAGCTGTGAGCCTTTCCTATATCCTTACGTCTGTGAAAGTTGCTACTTTTTAGAGTATAGATGTTTCTATAGAGTTTAGATATATCATGACCCCTCCTACTCACCCATCACTTCAGTCTCTAAGTCTTGTCAATTCTTCTCCTGATGCTGGCAACGTAGCATATCAGCTTTTCATTCATGACAGACTGATAGAAAGAGACAGAAAAAGAGAGAGAGAATGTTTGAAATACACCATTTCATGGGATTTACTAACTTCATAGATCTTATCATCATACTATGACATAATTTTCAGCAATGTCTAAGACTATGCAATGTCCTACTGTGTGCATTCACGGCAGGCAGTGGATTAGGAGCATAGATCATTTCTGAATTAGGGTAGAGGCCTCTCAGTCCAACAGCAAAGAGAGCATAGCTGTAAGTTCTAGTTCCAAATTAGTTCTTACTGCAGCAGAAACTCCTAAAGGTACACAGTAATGCTGAACTTTTTCTTTCTTAAAATCCATTAATACATTAATAACCCTAAAGACTCCACTAAAATACTAATAAAACTGATAAATGAATTCAGTAAAGTTTCCAGATATAAAATTAATACATACAAATCAGAGCATTTCTATATACTAAAGAAGTAGCAGAAAGAGAAATTAAGAAAGCCTTCCCATTTGTAATGCACCAAAAATAATAAAATACCCAGGAATAAATTTAACTAAGGAGGTATACCCCAAAGACTATAAAACACTGAAGAAAGAAACTGAAGATAACACAAATAAATGGAAAGATATTCCATGCTTATGGATTGGAAAAAAAAAAAAACAATATTGTTAAAAAGTCTGTATTACACAAAGCAAGCTACAGATTTAATACAGTCTCTGTCAAAATACCAACAGCATTTTTCACAGAACTAGAACAACCAATCCTTTAATTTGTATGGAACTACAAAGTCCCCATATAATCCAAGCAATCTTGGAGGAAAAAAAAAAAAAAAAAAAAGAACAAAGCTGGAGGCATTCCAATCCCAGATTTCAAGATATACTACAAAGCTGTAGTAATCGAAACAGTATGTTACTGGCACAAAAATAGACACACAGATCAATGAAGCAGGATAGCATCCGGAAACCTATGATTATCATTGTTAATTAATCTATGACAAAAGAGACAAGACTATACAGTGGGGAAAAGATAATGTCTTCAACACATGGTATTGGGAGATCTGGATAACTACATCCGAAAGAATGAAGCTGGACCATTTTCTTATACCATAATTGAAGACAAACTCAAAATAGATTAAAGACCTAAATGAGAGATGTGAAACCATAAAGTTCTTAAAAGAAAATAGCTGTAGAAACGTTTTTATAAATATCCCTCCTCAGGCAAGGGAAATAAAAGCAAAATTAAACTGCTTTTGCAAAGGAAAAAAAAATCATCAACAAAATAAGGCAATGTACCGAATGGGAGAAGATATTTGCAAAGGATATATCCAATAAGGGTTACTATCCAAAATATATAAAAAACATAAACAACTCAATACCACCCAAAAATAATAATCTAACTTAAAATGGGCAAAGGACCCAAATAGACACTTTTCCAAAGAAGACTTACAAATGGCCAGCAGACACATGAAAAATGTTCCACACTACTCATCATCAGGGAAATACAAATCAAAACTGCAATGAGATTTCACCTCATACCTGTCAGAATAGCTAGAATCTAAGAGAATTAAATAACAAGTATTGGCAAGGATATGGAGAAAAGGGAACCCACTGTTGATGGGAATGCACCTGGTACAACTATTATGGAAACAGTATGGGAGTTGCTCAAAAATTTTTTTAATTAAAAATTAAAAATTCCCATATGATTAAGGCATTCCACTATTGGGTATTAACCTAAGGAAAGAAGAAGCATTAATTTAAAAAGATACATGCACTTCTATGTTATTGGATCATTATTTACAATAGCCAAGATATGGAAGCAGCCCAAGGGTCTATCAATAGAAGAAAGGATAAGGATGATGCGGTGTATATACACAAAGGAATGTTACTCATCCATTAAAAAAAATATTGCTTAACAGACTGAACCACCCAAGTGCCCTTCCCATGCTAAATGATATCAAAGAATGAAAAAATACTGAAATGTCTTACAGATGGAGAACCTCATATTCATCTTAAAGACAGTAATAGAATCCAATGCTGAGTTCATTGTCAACTGATTTTTTAATAGTTTTCTTTTATTCATTAAGGAAATTTTCTCAGTCATGCATTTTATAAATAATTAAATTTTTACTATTTTCACTTAAGTCCTTTTTATTAAATGTTAAATATTCAATGATATTTATTATTATTTTTAAAATACTAATTATAGAAAATATTAGAGCATTTATGTTTATAATATAAAGTTTCATCTTTCAAAATCATATTAATTTTAAGTGACATTAATGGCATTTAATAAATAATTGGTCTAATAACAAATTTTCAAAATTGATAGTCATGACTAAAGTTTGACTAATACTCTCTTATTTTAGTTAATCTTTATCTTATGAGACATACATTATCCCATTTTACAAATGAGGGAATTGGTTATTAGAAAAAATACCTAAATTATTCAAAGTCATATTTACCATATAAAAGTAACCGAAGTCAAAGATAATTATGCTGAAGGTAAAGACAACTTCTTTTTCTTTTCTTTTTCTTTTTTTTATTACCATCACTTTGCATTAAATGTGACAAATTCATACATATGGTTGTGGTAAAGATTAAATACAATGATACATGAGGCTAAGAGTAGGCACTCAAAAAACATTGCTTTCCTTCCTTCTAATTCTTGAAAAAGAACACTTACCACCAGACTGTAGTCTTTACACTAGAATTACCTAGAATGATAGGTGAGGAAAAGTTAATTTGTAACAGATGAAATTGTTTAAAGGATGTTACCGTATTCCTTGGGATTACAACAATATTATGGCAACCATACATTTACTCAGCATTTACTGAGCACCTACAATATGCTAGATACTGTACTATGCCTTAGAATATAAAGCATAAGTAAAGCCTATAAACTTGAGGAGATGTAACCTTCAGGTTTCATTATGAGAGATGAGCAATGCACAGGAATTAAACCACAGGTAAGATATTTATTTACTTATTTTAATTAATTTAATAATCATCTATTTTTGTAATTATATTTCTATACCATATATATTTTAAATATAACTAATTTATATAAATATATATTATGTATATAATTATTTAATCAGTGCTTTTATTTCAAGAATATTACACATGACATGATACTGAAAAGCATTATCTTGGGTCACTTGGGTGACTCAGTCAGTTAAGCGTCTGACTCTTGATTTCAGCTCAGGTCATGGTCTCACAGTTTGTGGGATCAAGCCCCATATATGCTCTGCACAGACAATGTGGAGACTTCTTGATGTTCTCTCTCTCTCTCTCTCTCTCTCAAAATAAAGAAAATAAACATTAAAAGAAAAAAGAAAAGCATTATTCTTCCTCCTTAGTTCAGTTCAATTCCCTAGAAACAGAATTCGATAGTGTATAGTTTTAAATCTGTTAGCGGCTATTTTCATGACTATTCTACTCTAATATTTATCAGTTTCCACAGTTAATTACTGATCAACTTGCCCTGAAAACTAAAGATTTAACTTACTCATGCCATCAAACTCCTATAGAGTGTTCTGCTCTAAATGCCATCATTTGAAGACTATATTGAATTACAACTGTAACTAAGTAAATTACTTAAATCTGTGTTCCTTTTTCACTGATATCTCATGCCTCTTAATTTTTAGCAGACTTGTTCTCTCCTCCACCTTTCCTACCAATTGACTTCCGCTGATATATCCATCTTTGGTGAGCTCTTCTCTCACACAATGTTAATACATGAATCTAGTTTGCAACGCCAACCAAGTATTACATGATTTATCTATTCTAAAGGTTGGAAATAAATAAACAAGATCTAAATTATACAACTACATAAATATTCACTCCTGGCTAAAAATATATATAAGAATTATATTTCCTTTGCATATGTTCCCGTGTCAGAAACTCTGGACTATGCAAGAAAAATGTTACTGGCATTCTCGTTTGAGACACACTCTCAATTATTTAAAATCTTGCCACATTTTAGTTTGCTTCATATTGGAACATAATTTAGTTCTTTAGGTTTCTTTTTTCTCCCAGGCTCAAACCCATGAACCGTGAGATCATGACCTGAGCCAAAGTCGGATGCTTAACCAAATGAGCCACCAAGACTATATTTTTCTTAAAGTAAAAGCAATTCAGTAGAGAAAACAGTCTTGTCAGTGAAGAAAACAGTCTTCTTTGTTAAACCCCAGTTGTCCATACACATGTATATGTGGATCCTGTTTTCTATTCCATTAGTGTATTCTTCTATCTTTGCAGCATATTTTCTTGATTATTGTAGCCTTATAATAAGCATTGAAATCAGGAAGTGTTAATTCTCAAACTTTGTTCTTCCTATTCAAACTTCCTTTGCCTATGCTGGATTATTTGAATTTCATTATTAATTTTAGAATTTGTATGTCAATTTCTATTTAAAAAACGAATAAGATTTGAATTGGTATTATATAGAATCAGTTTGGATAGGATTAGCATCTTAAAAATATTCAGCCTTCTGATTTATGAATTTGATATATCGTTCTACTTATTTAGGACTTTTTTCTCACTGCTTATTATATATAGTTGTTGCATAAATTTTGTCATAATTTTTAATGCTATTATAAATGGCATTCCTTTTTTACTTTCAGTTTCTAAATGCTGTGGCTACCATATAAAAATACAATTATTATTTTTACATCCCACAACCTTGCTAAACTTACTAATTAGTTCTAATAGGCGTTTTGTAGACACAAATATCCCATATATATATATATATATGTATATTCCATATATATGTATGTATGAAAAGATCATCTAAGAATAAAGATATATTTTGCTGATATGTTTTTTAAATTTCTTTGAACATCTATTTATCATTGAGAGACAGAGAGAGACACAGCAATGATACTAGGAGGGGCATAGAGACAGGGAGACACAGAATTCCAAGCAGACTCCAGGCTCTGAGCTGTCAGCACACAGCTCAATGCAGGGCTTGACCCTACTAACTGTGAGATCATGACCTGAGCTGAAGTTGGATGTTCAACCGACTGAGCCAACCAGGCACCCCTGATGTTACGTTTTTGTTTAGTTCAAAATAGTTCTTACTACTTTTATGATTTATGATTTATTCTTTGATACATGGTTATTGCTGTATGTTATTTATTTTCCAAATATTTGACTGTTTTCTAGAGATTATTGATTTCTAATTTAGCTCCATTGTATTTAAAGGATGCATCTTGTAAAACTTGAAACCTTTTACATTTATTGAGACTTGTTTTATAGCCCAAAAGATCCTCAATCAAAATGTTCCCTATGCACCAGGAAAAAAATTTAAAGAAGTGTATTCTGCTGCTGTTGTTTCATGAAATCTTGTATAAATACCAAATTAACTTAGTTGACAGTATTTAAGTTTTTATATCCTTACTGATTTCTACTTGTTCATTTTTGAGAGGGGTGGTATTACAATTTCTGGCTATAATTGTAGATTTCTTTACTTTCTATTAAGTTTTTCCTTCATGTATGCTGGCCTTCTGTTATTAGGTGATAAATACTTAGAATTGCTATGTCATCTTAATGTAGGCTCTTTACCATTAGGAGATCGCTTTCCTTAGAAGTGGTTAGCTACATTTTGACTCTGAAATCTACTTTGCCTAATATTAATATAACCATTCAAGAATTCTTTTGGTTAGTGCTAGTACTGTATATCTTTTTCTATGCTTTTACTTTTAATCTATTTGTATCTTTATATTTTAAGTGTATTTTCTATAAGTATATACTGCTATTTGACCTTGCTATTACATTCAGTCTGACAAATGCTTTTTTTTTTTTTTTAATGTTTTATTTATTTCTAGGAGAGAGAGAGACAGCGCAAGCAGGGGAGGGTCAGAGAGAGAGGGAGTCACAGACTGAAACAGGCTCCAGGCTCTGAGCTGGCAGTCAGCACAGAGCCCGACGCGGGGCTCGAACCCAGGAACCGCGAGATCATGACCTAAGCGAAAGTCGGACGCTTAACCGACTAAGCCACCCAGGTGCCCCAGACAAATGCTTTCTGATAATTGTGGAACAGAGAGCATTTACATTACTGTAATTACTCATATAAATTTAAGTTTATCATCTTCACATATATTTTCTGTGTGTTCTGTCTATTCTTTGATGTGTTTTTCCTTCTTTTTCCTCCCTACTTCTGTAGCTATATTTGACATAACTTTCGTTCTAGTGATTATTAGCAGAGGCTGGTATTACCATCTTTGCAGACATTTTTTTATTTTTTTAAGATTTTATTTTTTTTTTTTACAAATAGTTTATTGTCAAATTAGTTTCCACATAACACTCAGTGCTCATCCCCAAAGTGCCCTCCTCCATGCCCATCCCCCCCTCCCCCCCACATCCATCAGTCCTCAGTTTTTGTCAGCATTCAAGAGTCTCTCATGGTTTGCCTCTCTCCCTTTCCTCCACCATTTCCGCCCTTCTTCTCCCCCTTGTTCCCCCATCAAGTTCCTCCTAATCCTCCTATACGTGCAAACATATGATATTTGTCCTTCTCTGCCTGACTTATTTCGCTCAGCATAACACCCTCAAGGTCCATCCATGTGGCTACACATGGCCAGATTTCATTGTTTCTCATTGCCATGTAGTATTCCATGGTATAGATAAACCACATCTTCTTGATCCATTCATCTGTTGATGGAACTTAGGCTCTTTCCATGTTTTAGCTATTGTGGAGAGTGCTGCTATGAACATTGGGGTACATGTGCTCCTATGCCTCAGCATTTCTGTATCCCTTGGGTAAATTCCTAGCAGTGCTATTGCTGGGTCATAGGGGAGTTCTATTGTTAGTTCCATCTTTGCAGACATTTTATTCATCCCATGTAATTATTAAGGTTGCCAATGAACCTTAATTTAGAATGAATTTAGAGGATTTAGAAGGAACTCATTCTAAATTTTTCAATCTTTATGAAATTATTAGGGTGTAGATATTGATATAAAAATTTCAAAATGAACTAATTTCTAATTTTCAACACAAATCTAAAGGGTATGTTTTTTATAACTCTTGCTGAAAACAAGTATTCTACTCTATTGCATTACTGGTTTCTTGTTGATTCAAATGTAAACATCCTGAGAAATTTCAGATGAACTGAAATAATGAAGTATGTCTTTTTATATTTAATTAATATTTGGTATAATTCATTAATCATAATTATAATTCATTAATCACCACAAAGTACAAACCTATTTCAAATGAGTTAGAGGAATCTGAGAAAAAAATGCTGACATTATGCCCTCTGAAAATGGAGATAGTTGGATGACTTCTATACTCATGGCTTATTAATTCATAACCTAGGAAGGCCTGTTCTCTAGATTTCACTGTGGCCAATTTGGCATAGACTGTGGCCTGCCTGGAAAAAAACTTCTTTGTGTTGATGTATAAAGCAGAGTTAAAGACCTGTCTCCTTGGCATAATACGGCCACAAAGGGCAGGATACATATGGCTCTAGTTTAAGTAGATTTTTTTTTCCTTAATGAATGTTCTTGCTGTTTTAAGGTACTAGGATCCACCCCCCATCATGCAAATATTTACAAAGCATATGCCTGATATTCTTTTAAAGGCATAGACCCCAGGAAATTGAAAAGGCATAATGCAGTATGCCTAGAACACTAATTAATAAAAGCTTCAAAGTGTTTTCTTCATTGTTACTATTTTGAGACCTAGTCCTAGTTCTTACAAAGAGTAAGGCTTCAATAAGTGGTTTTGAATAAATAAATGTCAAAATATGCCACTTTTCCTTCAGAAGAAAAAAGTCTTTCATGGCATTTTCCCTTATCAACTTTTTTTGGCTGCAAGTTTACCATTCCATGTAGGAAACACTGAACCCCAGCATATAAATTATAGCTATTATCTGGGCTGGGAACAGTAAACCCCCCACACTCCAGAAAAGAACTTGTGGGGAAAGGAAATAAAAAGATGACTCACAGTAAAATTTAAGAGTAAAATCATAAAAGCTATAAAAATTGAGAAAAGTGAGCAGAGAAAAGGTAAGATATGAGTGGGATGTTGATATTTGGGTGAAAGTAAGAATGGGAACAAAATATATTATTTGGGAATGTGTATCTTAAAGTCCTACAGGTAAGTTCTGTGAACAAATCAAAGTTGTGTTTTGCTAGGTGTGGCTGGTGCATTTGTATACTAAGAGCTAAATCTGAAGAGGTATCTAAGTATGGAGTTATAAAAGAAAATGAATGCCAGTCTGTGACAAATGAACTTTGTGTTTTTGAAACAAAACTGATGTGTGAAAATGGTATTAATAGATAATCACTTCACCAGAATTTGACAGATGGGTTGGAAGGAATAAATGGTAGGAGCAGAGTGACAGTTAGCAGGCGTCAGCAATGGCCTCAGATATGAGGTGGTCAGAACCTGGTAATGATGATGGGAATCAGATAAAATAAATGGATAAAAGAGCTAAAACAATGGGAGTTTAGCTATGGGGATAGAGGAAATTTGAAATAATTACTCTGACCATTCAAACCCAAGTTCTTACAACAATGAGGGCAAATTTCACTAGAATTAGAAGGTAATCATTTTGGAAAAGGATGATAAGTTCATTATTTTTAAACATTACTTTTAAATATGTTGAATTTTGAGGTGAAAAGTCACATAGGAAGAATTTTATAGCAAGTCAAATATCCAAGTCATAAATTTAAATATAAGACAATGATGAACATTCAACTCTGTAGAATTGTCAAATAAAGTCACAAGAGTGACTTTTGTGATACAGAGAGAAAATGGGCTGAAGATAAAGGCAGGGTTCCATTTATGAGCAAGGACAAAGAAGAGACCATAGGGAGTATGTTGGAGAGACAATCGGAAAACTAGAGCATTTTCATATAATGTAGAGCAAATAATGGTACCCAAATTGCTGCACTATGTTTACAGTTAGAGAGTGTCAGAGGAAAATAAAACTTGAGATAGAGCATGAGATTAGTGATAGTGGGACATTGGTAAACAAACACGGGAGAAAGGTACAAATATTAAATTACAAAGTAGAGCTTAACTATAAGCACAAAATAATTGAAAACAAAATTCTATGAGATTATGGATTAGTACTAATGCAAAATATATCTGGCTTTATTTTATTTAGTATTTGTTTATTTTTAGTTAACATATCCCATAGTTTATATTAAAATTTACTTTGTGTTCTATAGTTCCAGTTTTAAAAAATGTGTAATGCCTTAGATCCATTACAGCACCATAGAAAATAGTTTCATAGCCCTACAAACCCCATTCTTTTACTAAACCTATGCACCCCTCCTTCCGCTTCCCTCCTTGTGGCAACCCCTGATCATTTTACTGCCTTTATGGTTTTGCCTCTTTGAAAGGATGTCATATGGTTCGAATCTTACAGTATGTAGCCTTTTTAGATAGGCTTCTTTCATGCACCAATATGAATTTAAGGTTCCTTTGTTTCTTTTTGTGTGTGTCTTGATAGCTCATTTATTTTTTTTCTCAATGAGCAACATTCTATTGTATGGATAAGCCCCTATTTATTCATTCAGCTATTGAAGGACACCCTGGTTACTTCTAAGTTTTAGCAACTATGAATAAAGCTGCTATAAATATTCATATGCAGCTTTTTGTGTAGACATAAGTTTTCAACTCAAGTGAATAGTATCTAGGAACATGACTGCATCATGGATCATACAGTAAAGCTATGTTTAGATTTTTAAGAAATTGGCAAACAATATATCAAAAAGGCTATTAATATTTTTGGATTTTCATCAGCAAAAAACGACAAGTCCTGTTTCTCTGTATTCTTGTCAGAAATGTCAATTTTTTGGATTTTAGTAATTCTAGTAAGTGTATACAATATCTTTTTTTTTTTTGATGGTTTCTGTCTATTGAGACTGTTAACTTTAAGCCATTTACTTTTTGAAATTTTATCTTGAGTCTACATTGCCTTAGTGTTTTGTTTTGTTTTTTACAAATATTTTATTGTCAAGTTGGTTTCCATAGTAAGTGTATACAATATCTAATAGCAGTATCTCACTATTACAATTTTGAATTTCCTTATGGCAAATGATGTTGAGCATCTTTTCATATGCTTCTTTGTCATCTGTATATCTTGTTGGTTAGGTATCTGTTCAGATCTTCTATTCATTTTTAATCAGTTGTTTGTTTTCTAATTATTGAATTTTATGATTTATTTATTTGGATAAGAGTCCTTCATCAGATAGGTGTTTTGCAAATTTTTCTATCTTTGGCTTGTATTTTCATTCTCTTAAGAATGTCTTCTGTAGAGCAGAAGGTTTTAATTTTAAAAAGATCAGCCTATCACATTTTTCTCTCATGGAGTACACTTTTGGTTCCATTTAAAAAATCACTGCCAAAACCAACATCAAATAGATATTCTTCTAGCTTATCTTCTAGAAATTTGAGAGTTACATACTTTAATTTAGGTCTATGATTCATTTTGAATTAATCTTTGTAAAAGGTATTGGTCTACACCTTTTTTTTTTTTTTAATTGCATATGGATGTCTAGTTAGTTGCTCTGGCACCATATGTTGAAAAGACTACCCTTTATCTTTTGAATTTGTATTGCCCCTATATCAAAGATCAATTGACTATATTTGTGTGAGCGTATTTCTGGGATGTCTGTTCTGATCAATTGATACAATTTTATATTCCTCTACCAATACCACACTGTCTTGATTATGGTACCTTTATATTAAGTTCTGAAGTTTGGTAGTGTCTGTCCTCTAATTTTGATTTTCTTCTTCTGTATCATGTTGGCTATTCTAAATCTTTTGAAATTCCACATAAACTGCAGAATCAAAATAACATATTGGAGGGGCACCTGGGTGGCCAGTCAGTTAAGCCTCTCACTCTTGATTTATGCTCAGGTCATGATCTCATAATTCACGAGATCGAGCCCTGTGTTGGGCTCTGTGCTGAGTATAAAGCCTGGTTGAGATTCTCTGTCCCCCTCTCTCTTCCCCATCCCTAACTTGCAAGTGCACACTCTCTTTGGAAATAAATAAACTTAAAAAAAAAAAAACTTACTGGAATTTTGACTGCAATTATGTTAAAAAGGATGCTGTGGCAAGATATGAAATCTTAGCAATATGGAGTCTTTCTAGCCAAGGACATGGAATACCTTTCATTTTATTTTGATTTTCTTGTACTTCTTTTGTCGGAGTTTTATGGTTTTCCTGATAAGGATCTGTGCTTATTAATGTTATTTTATTTTTGTGGTGTTAATGTAAATGGTATTATACTTTGAATTTAAAACTCCAATATTTCATTACTGGTATACAGGAAAGTAAATGTCTTTGTAACTTAGCCAATTATCACAAAAACTTGCTATAATAGCTTATTAATCCTATGAAGCTTTTTGCTGATTCTTTGAAATTTTCTATATAGACAATGATGTCATGTGAAAAGCAGGTTTATGTCTTCCTTCCCATTTTGTATGCATTTTTTTTCCTTTTCTTGTATTATTGTATGGTAAGACTTTCAAGACAATATTAAATAGGAGTGGAGAAAGGAGACATCCTTACCTTGTTTCTGATCTTAGGGACAAAGCATCTAATTTCCCAACTTTAAATATTATATTCACTGAAATTTTTTATAGACTTAAGAATTTTAAAAATGATTCACAACTAATTCTCTAAATTCAGGACTGGTTTGTATGATTATGTCCAGGTGTACCCGTCCATCTGCAGATGAACTGGTTTCTGTAGGAGACGACAATGACATAGTTTGGAACCAATCAGATTGCTAACATATTCATATTTCTAATATTTAATACCTTCATTTCAACATGGCTCCTTGTGGGCTAGCTAATTTAACTTGACTCGAAAAATTATCAAATTAAGGTAAAGCGAAAAATTAGAATGCATCTTATATAACTGATTTAATTTGAAAAAAGTAGCTTCTAATTTTACCGCTAGTCTATCATTTTGAAAAAATTTATTTTCGACACTTAGGATATCACAGGAGAACAAGAAATAAATGGCTAGAGTGGAATAAATCCAAGTCACTTTAAAAAATTGTTTTTTAGGGGTGCCTGGGTGGCTCAGTTAAGTGTCAGACTTGATTTCAGCTCAGGTCATCATCTCATGGTTGTGGGATTAAGCTCCCTGTCAGGCTCTATGTGGAGTGTAAAGCGTGCTTAAAATTCTTCTTCTCTCTCTCTAAAATAAAACTTAATTAATAAATTAATTAATTATAGTTATGTTTATACACAGCTTTTTGAGGTAAAATTAAAGTATAATGAGCTGAGCTTTTTAAAAAACACACAATTTGATAAGTTTTCACATATGTACATACCCAGGAGACCATCACTACAATCAAGATAATAAATATATCTATCACCCTCAACAGTTTCTATGTGTCTAGAAATACCTTCATTTTATAAAGCAAGCACCATATTTTAGGAGTGGTTTAATGCAATTCATTCCCTAATATAGAGTGTTATAATAGATGCTTAACACTAAAATCTTTAAGGATCATCTGTTTACTTCTTATATTTTTCAAATATATTACAATTTCACTCAGGCTGTTATTACAGCACATACTTCATACTGTCATATACCTAGCTTTGCTTTGGTAAACTCATAATTAACATTAAGAAAATGTTGATTAGAAAGGCAAAATAAGTTAGTGTCACTTTCTTTTCAAAACTTTGGGTTTTTTTTGTTGAAGCCAAACATCACACACACACACACACACACACAGTATATAAATGATATAAAAGTAAATAATATTTCTTTTTAACAATGTAAAGCTTACTATGTATTATACTACCAAAGTAATATAAACTTAATATTGAGTAGCTTATTATCTAATAGGAAGAATGAACAAGTCCTATAAGCAGACTCGATATATTTGAAAGTTATAACAAGATACTACTATATAACTGTTAGAATGGCCAACATCCAAAATACTGAGAATACCAAATACTGGTGAGGATATGGCATAACAGGAAATCTCATTCATTGCTGATGGGAGTGCAAATGGTAGAGTCACTTTGGAAGACAGTTTGCCCATTTCTTATAAAATTAAACATTATTTTACCATATGATGCAGCAATTGTGCTCTTTGAATTTTCCCAAAGGGGTTAAAACTTATGTCCAGACCAAAACCTGCACACAAGCATATATCACAGCTTTATCATAAGTGATAAAACCTGTAAGCAACCAAAATGTCCCTTAAAAGGAGAATAGGTAAACCAATTGTGATAAATTATTCAATACTAAATACCTAAAATAAGCTACAACACTATGAAAAGACTTGGAAGAAACATAAACACATGTTACAAAAGAAGCTAGTCTGAAAAGGCTACATACTATATGATTCCAACTATGTGACATTCTGGAAAAGACAAAATGAAGAAAATTATGGAGATGGTAAAAAGATCAGTAGTTGCCATGGATTTGGGGAGAAAAAGGGATGAAGAGGCAGAGCACAAAGGCAGTAAGAATACTCTGTATGATACTATAAAGATGGATATATAGCATTATATATTTGTCAAAACCCACAGAATGTACACCACCACAAGTGGGCCCTAATGTAAGTTATGGACTTTAAGTGGTAACAATATAACAATTTAAGCTCATCCATTGTAACAAACGTACATTTGTTGTACACTCTGGTGCCCAGTGTTAATAGTGGAGATTTTAAAGTAGGGTAGGGAAGAAAGATAGGCCGTATATAAGAAATTCTTGTACTTTCTTCTCAGTTTTACTGGGACCCTAAACCTGTTCTAAAGTAATAAAGTTTATTTAAAACAACTCTATCTGAGAAAACTCTATTTATGAAAAACATAATAAAAAAGACCAAAATATAGAATAACACATCCCATGTTCACGAATTAGAAGACACTATTTTTTTAAATATTTTTATTTATTTCTAGGAGAGAGAGAGAGACAGCGTGAGCAGGGGAGGGTCAGAGAGAGAGGGAGACACAGACTACGAAATAGGCTCCAGGCTCTGAGCTGGCAGTCAGCACAGAGCCCGACGCGGGGCTCGAACCCACGAACCGCGAGATCATGACCCAAGGGAAAGTAGAAGACACTATTATTAAGATTGCAAAACTACTCAAAGTGGTCTACAGATATACCCTTATCCATATTAAATTCATATGGAATTACAAAGGCCCTGAAGAGCTAAAACAATGGAGAAAAAGAAGGAAAAATGTTGAAGAACTCATATTCTAGTTAGTAACACTTACTACAAAGCTACAGTAATTAAAACAGTGTAGTGCTGGGGCGCCTGGGTGGCTTAGTCGGTTAAGCGTCTGACTTTCGCTTAGGTCATGATCTCGCGGTTCGTGGGTTCGAGCCTCGCGTCGGGCTCTGTGCTGACTGCCAGCTCGGAGCCTGGAGCCTATTTCAGAGTCTGTGTCTCCCTCTCTCTCTGACCCTCCCCTGCTCATGCTGTCTCTCTCCCTCTCCTAGAAATAAATAAAACATTAAAAAAAAAAAAAAAAACAGTGTAGTGCTGTCATAGGCCAAAATATAGACCAATGGAATAGAATTGAGAGTCTAGAAATAAACCCATGCATCTGTGTCTAAATGATTATTGACAAGAGGGCCATGGCTTTCAATAGAAAAAGAACAGTCTTTTCAAAAACCATGCTGATGTGAGAGATGAATCACTACATTTTACTCCTGAAACTAATATTACACTACACTACATGTTAAGTAAATGAAATTTAATTCACCTTGAAACTATTTTTAAAAACCTGTTGAAATAACTAGATATCTACATATAAAAGAATAAAGCTGAATCTCTACCTTATCTTACACCATATTTAAAAAATAACTCAAAATGAACTAACAACCTAAACATATGAACTAAAACTTTAAGACTCTTAGAGGAAAACAGAGGATTGTTCCTCATGACCTTGAATGTGGCAATGGATTCTTAGATATGACACCAAAAATATGACCAAAGGAGAAAAACAAGAGGTAAATTTAACTTTATGAAAATTAAAACTTTCATCAAAAGACACTGCCAAGAAATGAAAAGTGACTTACAGAATGTGAAAAATATTTGCAAATCACACTATCTTAGAAGCGTTGAATATCTAGAATATATAAAAGACTCTTAAACTCAACAATAACAAAAAGTCAAACTGCCCAATTTAAAGAGGTCAAATACTTGAATAGCTCTTTCTCCCAATAAGATACACAAATGACTAAGAATCACATGAAAAGAAGTGCAAAGTTAGTCATCAGAGAAATGCAAATCAAAACCAGAGGGAGATATTACTTCACATCCATTAGAATGGCTACCATGAAAAAAAAAAACAATAAAAACAAAACAGCATATAACAACTGTTAGTAAGGATGTAGAGAAATCCAAATCTTCATGTATTGCTGTAAAGATGTAAAATTGTTCAGCTACTGTAAAACACAGTTTGGTAATTCTTCAAAAAGTTAAACATAGAATTACCATGTGACCCAGCAATTCCACTTCTATGTATATACCCCAAAGAACTGAAAACAGGTACTTAACAAATACTTGGACATGTATGTTCAAAGCAATGCTGTGTGCAATAACCAAAAAGGTCAAAACAGCTCAAATATCTATCAATAGATGACTAGATCAACAAAATGGATCTATATATACAATAGAATAGAATCCATCCATAAAAATGAATTAAGTGTGAATACATAGTACAACATAAATGAAACTTGGAAACATATTAAGTGAAAGAAGCCAGACAAAAAGATTGCATATTATACAATTCCATTCATATGAAATACCCAGAATAGGTAAATTGATAGACAGAAAAGTGATGGCTTTCAGGAGTTAGAGGATGAGAGCAGTAATGGAAAGCAATTGCTTTATGGTTACAGGATATTCTGTGGGGATTATAATATGTTTGGGGACAAGGTAGAAGGAGTAGTTGCACAATATTATGAATGTGCTAGATGCCTCTGTAATATTTACTTTAAAAAGGGTGAATTCTATGTTATGTGCACTTACATTAAATTTTTTCTTTTAAGTTTGAAGACATTAGAGAGTGAGAAAGGTAGGACTTGATCAGCTTCAGTCCTTAAGTAAAGTGAACATGAATAATTCTGGTATTTACTGGTTCTTCTATGTTAAACGATTTTCTGATTCTAAGCATTAGCTCAAAGGTTAGATGAGCTGAATGAAGTAGCTAACACCATCAGAAGCTCAGCAAACTCTCTATAGTCTGAAGAGGCTAAGAGTAGGTGTGGAATATTGGGGGGGGGGGCGGGAAATTGGAGTTCTGTTTCCAATAATGAGAGGCTCAGAGAGTCACACCCTGGAATAGAGATGAATTAGAAATAGATCAGGCTCAAATAGACAAAATCAGCTACAAATACCTCATTCTTAACTGAATTAAGTTTCTGTGCTCCTACCCTAAAAGAGTGCCCGAAACAGGCTTGAATTCTTTCCAGAGGAAGATAAAATCACCCAGATGTCTACTAATAATGAATGTCTCTTTCCAGGTAATAAGAACAAAGAGGGCAGCAGAAGTGGAATGGCAGAGCAAAGATTACAGTGGAGTTAACTGAATCATCTACCATCAATCTGAGTGTGAAAGTAGAGAAGGAGTCAGAAGGAAGAGGCAATTTTGACTAAGAATTATAACATGCAGTGTTATAATTTGAGTAGGACATAACACAGGAGAAGTAAGTCTAGGAAATGAAAGAGCTAATAAGTTTGGATGGGATTTATTATACTTTGAAGTATCTGTGGATTTGTTCCAGGTGGAGATGTGTCCTATTACAGGAAAAGTGTCTAGGAAAACAATATTTTTTATATGTCTGGACCTGACTCTTTGCATTTGCCATCACTGGGCAGCCTGAATATGCATGATGTGAATGCCACCTGTTAAAGTTCATCTGAAACAGCTATGCGGTGAAAGTCTAAACTGCACAAATAGTCATTTTGGCAATGAATTCTTCTAAGTAGATAAAGGAAATACAAATTTATAAGAGTGAAATGGAAGCATAACTTAATACATTTGAAATAGTATTAATAAAACTCACAGTAAATTCTTTTTAAAAAATTCTCACTTATAAAAAGTTCTATTAATATTTGAGAACTATGTAATCCAAAATTTACATTTTCAATTGTTTGCAAGATTTTATCTAATTTATGTTTATCTGAACACACTAAATTGTGTTGTTTTCTTTTTTTCTGTCTCAGTATATTTACATAAAAATCACTTTCTAAGGAATTTTAACTCCTTCCATTGAGAAAAAGTGGTTATGAATCAGCCAGTCCTAAACCATAAGGAAACAAACAATTGATTAAAAGAATTAATTCCCTTAGAAACAGATTATCCAATGTAAAATATTCATTTTTCACATTCAATACAAACACTTTGTAAATATATTATTTCATTCAATATAATAAACAAAGTATGACAAAGATCTAAAAATAGTGTATATGTTGAAGACATTTAAAAATGAATAAGAACAGGGATTATAAAGTATTTCATAAAGGGAAAAGTTTACACTTTGGTTTTGCTAGAAAAGCGCACTTTTTTTTTTCTAATTGAAATATATCCATTTTCAGAAAAGTGGTGAAAGAGTAAAAGTCAAGCAAAATCAGTGTTCCAGAACCTCAGTCTACCTACTTAGATTTCAGGCCATACATATGTCCCCCTCTCAGAGAGCTAGTTCCTTAATGAGGAGCAAAACCTGCGAAGATCAGCAGAGCCTGAGTGAGAACTGCAAGGAAGAACAGATGTAGTCTTGCAAAACACTGACAGGAAAGGTGGTTCAAGCAAAACAAGGAATGAATTCTGCCAGGATAGTGTTCCTGAAAGGTACAAAAACAAACACACAAAATCCACTGTGAAATATGAGTTAAAATGTTAGCAATGGAGCAAAAGTATAACCCAGGGTTTAAAGATACGGAAGTACCATGTAGAAAAAGTGGAGCATGCTCCACTGTCTGGTGCCGCCGGTAGTGATGAGATAAGCCACAATGATACGTTATTATCTTCTATATGGCAATTTAACTAAAAAGAAGGGGAAATAATTTTCCTACAAAAATTCATTGAGATATTTAAGACCTGTAGCATAAACAACCATACTGGTATATCCTAGATTGTAATATTAATCTTTTAAGTGTCTTATATAAAATTAATTAATGGGAAATGTACATTGGATTGTAAGTTGCATTACATCAAAGAATCCTTAATATAGGGCCATCATAATTAATTAATAAATATGACTACTTTGGGAAATGTCACTTTGACTGTGAAAGAGATACAATTTTAGTTGGTAATTTCTGAACAAGCATTTTCCAGATAACACTAAAAATACTTAACATTATACCCAATTTCCAGGAACTAGATTTATAGACAATTCAGAAAAAGAGCACTACCAATAATAAAAGGCAATCCACTGGTTAATGAGGTAGTAGCAACTAAAATATAAACACCAGATAGAAGGAGAAATGGAGAAGAAACATACTTCCCAAAGAAAAGGAAACCTAGTATTAAAGCAATGTAAGGCATATAACGAATTTTTAGTGGAAAGCCACTACTGAAAATTAAGAAATTATGCTTGAAATAAAAATATAAACTAAAAATCTGTCAGGTGGAACTTTGTGTTTATAAAACACTATTTTTATTGGTCTTGTTCAGCCACTAAGGCATGATTACAAACTGACTTAGCAATTTTCATCTCCTATCTTTAGTCTAACCCTCCCCTTCTCTTGTCATATTTCCTGTCCATATGAAAAAAAATTTTTATTTGCATCTCTTATTTACTGTTTCAGGAGGGAAATTTTTGAGTGATTTATAATATTGTAATATCCTAGAAAAAAAATGTGCTCTCAAAGGTTAGAACTCAAAGTGACAGTTTTGAAATAGAGCAATTTAAATACTTAACAAGATAAGTAAACAAGGCCAATCTCCCTGTTTCCAATTTCAATCTATGCTCCAACATCAAGAATTTGTTAACAACTGACTTATGACTGTCAGTAGATTCTGGTTCCTTCAGTCTCATCAGATTCTCTGGGAGAGAGAATATATACACCAATATATATACATTTGGAAAACCCATTTCACACCTTTTCACTCATCTAGATTTCCCAAGGAGGAGCCACACCAGATGTAGCCACAACATCACATTCAGGAAAAAAAGTTTCAGAATAGAATACCAGGATGAAAGTGTATGAAATGTCATAATTTACTACTGAGCCTGAAGATGAGAACGTATTAATCAACTGGCATATTTTTATTTAGTTTTTTATACACTGCCTTGGTCCAAAAAGATATTTAGCTAAATGGAATTTTGGATGGAAGAGTCACCAAAATGAAAAAGAAAATTAAATAATAATATAGGTCATTTATTTCTAAGGGTCTTTAAGAGAATTCAAAACACAAAGTTAAAAAAAAAGTCTAATAAAAGGCAAAAGAATAAATAACATTTTTTGCTTTGATAGCAGGTAAGTCCATGATTACATTCCTGATATACTATATATTCATAAGGTTTGCATCATTCCACATTGTAGGCCCCTTGGAGTCCTTCATTACCAAAGGGGATCTGCAATACTAACTGTGTCAGGGTTAGCCAATATTTAAGCATCTGCCATTCTGCATTCAGCAATACTGCAATGCTCCATTTCCTTACCTTTTGGATTTATTCTTATTTTCTTGGAATTTTTTTCTTTTTCCTCTATTGGATATATAGGGATACATAGAATACATACGGTGTCGAAATGTATTGGGACATGAAATCTTCTCTATGTAAAATGTCACAAACTGCCAAATGTTTATAAGGAGATTGGGCAGGGTACCCAGACAAAGGTGAGGATTTCAGCAGAAACTGAATGAATCTTTCTCTTTTTATAATGTTCTTTCCTGTCTCCTGTCATGTGATATGGATAACATTTTTGGGGGGGCAGCTAAAAATGGGGAAAATAACTTTTAACACTCTCGTAGGGAAAACTGTCTTATAACTACGTAGGTCTAGACAAAAGCTTACAACTTTGAGAAAAGTTTCAGGCACTGTGTTACCTCCTTGGATACAGAAGAATGATAAATTAAATTATAAATCAAATTAGCCATTGTCTTTTTTAAGGTTTAACAAAAGCATTAGAAGGCCTGAATTACTGCAAGGAGTCCCTGCAACAACTTGTTCTAATGTCACAAGCAGAAATGCTCCTAAATCATACACTCACATGGAAGTCTGGGTAAATCTAATGGCATTTGGAATCAACTGAACCTGTGAAAGTAGGACCTTGGGTACTTTATTTGACCCAGACTTCTAGAAGAAATTAAAATTTAAAAGATCTATTATTTACCAATGAGCAAAAGTAGATAATATAAATTAAATATTTAGTTATAAGCCAAGGAACACACAAAATAAGTCACTGAACTAGAGTTTCTAGACAGATGATCACATGACAAGGTCTAGACAAGAAAATGACCCTATGCCATAGTAAAAGAAATCACCCACGAATGAATGTAGGTAAAATCCAATGGTTTTTATCCTATATATATTTGTTGAATTACATATTTTAATGGTGATGTTAGTTAAAATGTATTATGGTTTGTTTGCTACTGAATCATTCATTATAAATACACATCTATACAATAGTTTCAATTTGCTATTCAAATTTTAAACTACATATAGAGGAATTTGCAATCATTATGAAATAATACTTAACTTTCTATTTAACCAAAACGACAATAGGAGTTATTAAAGACAAATACAGAAGATTACATAGTTGTGAATGAAACTTAGCTCTTTTAATATGGAGAAGACTGGGCTTTTTTTTTTTTTTTTTTTTTTTAAAGTAATTGAAAGCCTGATAAAAACAATGGGAAACACAGTAATGTATTTTGATAAAACAAAAAAATCTTTACTGTCTAGAGAGATTATATAAAAGGTAAAGAAAAATCTTTGTTTACAATTTCTTATTAAGGGCAGACCAATAATCTAAGAAAACTTTGTTCTTTTAACAGAGAGAAAACCAAATTCTAGTTTTACGCCAGTATACTTTTGATATTAAAACTCATTTTTAAAAACCTTAAATAAGTCCATTCCAATCTCAGCTAGCTTTACCACACACAAAATTCCTTCCTAAGATTCCTTTTCCACAAACTTACAACTTTTTTATTTCCATTCGGTTTATGTCCTCATTTTTTCCTTCTTTCTCTCTTCTGGAACAACCAGTCACTTTACTTCCCTTACCTACTTTTTATTCACAGTTGTTTCCTTTCACACTTATTATTTCTAAGTAGTTTGAATTATATATACTAATAAGAATTTTAGCACTTAGAACCATTCCTAATGAAAACTAAGAAAAAAACAATTGTGGACTTTCTGGTACACTAGCATTCTTTGGATTTTATAAATACAGTACATAATTTCTAGAAGTATATCCTTCTTCATAGTAAGTTTTCCAATGTGGCACAAAATATGTTTATTAGGAGACTCAAGTATCTTTAGTTTCTTAGTAAAAGGAAGCCCAAAGTGTATAAACTAGCATTCAGTAATTAATGTTTCAATATTTCATCTTTTTTGGAAATGATCGGGATGTTCAATGAATATTGATCATTTAACTTGTCTCAGTATAATTGCAAGGTTTCAAGTTAACAAAAAGGGTCTAGAAACTATTTTTAAGTAGACATATACTTTAAAACATAGTTATTACTGAAAAGGTCATTAATAAATTTTTATCATATTTAAATCTACATAACTTAGTTGTTCCTAACATTATACTTAGATTACTCATGAAAATTTTATGAAGATATTAAATACTAACCATCATCTTATGTTCTCTTTCTTGCTGAGAAGTTCTGTAAGAGAGATAAGGTGAGCTTATTTGACTTTCGATAAACTTAAATAGATTAAATGCTGTATGCCTGCATTACATTTAATATTGCTACTTCTTTTTTTTAATTTTTTTTTTTAAGAGAGAAAGTGACAGAGAAAAAGAGAGACAGCAGGGGAGGGGCAGAGACAGAGAGACGGGCGGAGAGAATCTTAAGCAGACTCCATGCCCAGTACAGAGCCTGACTCAGAAGCTCAATCTCACAAATGTGAGACCATGACCTGAATCAAAATCAAGAGTCAGACACTCAAGTGATTAGGCCATCCAAGTGTCCCTTAATACTGACAGTTCAGGAGATATGCTGTTTTAATTAAAATAACAATCTTAAAAAGCATTTATTTACCTAAGATTATGCTGGATCATGTGAATTTGAAAAAACATTGGTTTAGGTTCTATATTTCTGAGAGTATTATTTTTTTAAATTTTTTAATGTTGAATTATTTTTGAGAGAGGGAAAGTTAGAGAGAGATGAGTGGACGAGGGACAGAGAGGGAGACACAGAATCAGAGGCAAGCTTCAGGCTCTGAGCTGTAAGCACAGAGCCCAATGCAGGCTCGAACTTATGAACTGTGAGATTATTACCTGAGCCAAAGTTGGATGCTTAACTGACAGAGCCACCCAGCCACCCCGAGAGTATTCTCAATTACTGTCTTTATCCCAATTAAATAAAGATTTTTACAAATTACTTTTGGCAATACTATCCCGAGGTAGAAAAAAATCACACATTTATAACATACATACCTAGATATACATAAACATATATATAGACACAAACAAAGATCTTATGGCTCTGGCTTCCTAGAGGAGACCACACCTCAAAGGCATAGAGAAGGGACACAAGATTCTCCAAGAAGGGCTCTTGTTATCATCTAAATCTAGATCTTTTATAATACCTGTAATCCTTTGTCTCAAGAAGAATACCTTCAACTAAGATGGTATTATATAGGTAAAAGTCTCCTATATTCTAAATTTAGAAATGTGTGTCTTTGTTTTAGCAAATCCTCCCACAAAGACTTCAAAATATTTTGCATTTTCTCTGTGTACATAGTTTCATTGATGTTTAGGGGAGAACTGGAAAAAAAAGTTTCTTTCAGGTTCTGAATATTAGCTCCAATTTGGCCAATTTCAGACCATAAAGACACATTAAAAAGTTCTTTCTAATATTTGCCAGGTTTCAGCTGAGACAAACACTAAATATTCCTCTCAGTGTTGAAAAAATTTGATGGACACAAGCGGCATCCCCAAAGAGGTGCAAATGATGCCTCCACTATCCAGAGCTATTCCCAAAGATAGAGAGATAGATGATAGATAGATAGATAGATAGATAGATGATAGATAGATAGATAGATAGATAGATAGATAGACAGATAGACAGACAGAGAGATAGATAAGAAAAGAAAAAATTAGACAATTTCCCTCTGTCAACTGAGAGCTGGCAATAGCCAGTAGGACCCTAACCACAAATGGAGTGCACCCCCAAATCCTATCTGGCTATATTTTGAGTGCCACTACCCTGATGGGTGATCTGACTGCACACATACAAGCTCACATGCGCTAATCAGGCAGCAAGGTAAGTCAAGTTCTTAGGACACAAAATGAAACAAACAAGAAGGCACAGAAAAGACTGACAACCAACGGTTACCAGAAAGCCATAATTCACAAGCCATAATTCAAAGATCTAATTCTTACAAATGGTTTTTTATCTGCCAATCTGAAAGGAGCAGTGTAAAATTTTATCTTTCTCTCTTGACCTCACACCATGGATAGAGATTTGGGAGAAGGGACTTTGAGGAATTCTCACCCTTTGCTGACTTCTATACTTTTCCCATGATGCCCTCTGCAGGCTCTGGAGCATGTTGGGTGTCTCAGTGGATCTGAGTCACCAAAAACTGGTCACCAAAAACTGTAGAGAAGGAAAAGCAATCTCCCCTCTACCCTTAATACGGGGTGCTTGCCTAAGATCCCTGTTTCTCTAAGAGTACCTTATAAATGGATAAGTGTATCTAGGTGAAAAGTTCTACACTGTGGCCACCATAAGTCAAGATTACCTTTGTTAAGGTTTAACTGCTTTTTCAGCCTTAAAACAAAAATTTTACTTACCTAAGGCTTCAGTTCCAGCTTTAGTTGGACCTAGTCTGACACTATACCTGGGGTAGTTTCTAAGTTGGACCCAGAGTGACTATGGCCAGTTTCTGAACCCAGTCCAGAAAAAGAAATACTCAGTCTCTGAAAGCACATAATGCAAAAGGTGGAGAGGCAGGGTCTGAAAGAGACCTACCACAACCCTGAAGCTGAAAGAAAAGCAGCGAGCTCAAGAGGCTCAACAGCTACCTGTGTCTAGCAGCTCACCGCTCCTAAAAGCCTACTGGGGGTCTCCTTAGGTTCTCTCCTCCGACTGTGGAACTATTAAAAAATAAACTGAGCACATTAAAATTTTTAAGAGTTTACTTGATCAAAATTCAACTTAAATCTGGCAACATTCAATCAAGCAGATAAAAAGAACTCGGAGGAGCCATAAAAAAGAAAGACTTTTATAGACAAAAGGGAGCCGGAACAAGAAAGTGATAGAGGGTGAAAAGCAGGTTGGTTATTGCAAAGTTACTTTCCTTCAGGGGGTGGCAGGGAACTGTCAGGCAGATTATCTAACTAGGGCCCATCCAGTGATTCCTTTTTGACTGGTTTCAGATGTCATTTCTGAGAGAACTGAAACTTATTAAGTCTCAGTTTGGTGACAGTGGGCTTTAATGTTTGTGACTCCATTTGGAGCCTAAGGTCTTGTTTTTAACACTTCTTAATAACCAAATCATACTATAATACAGATTTTTTAATATAAAGGCAATTAGCTATGTTAAAATAATTAAACATCTAGAGGCCATTAGACTGATGGGGATCTAATGCTATCCTGGTCTACATAAGTAAGCAAACAGAAACCCAAGCCTATAAACGTCTGTGGGTTTGCAAAACCAAAATGCCAAGACCATGCATTCACAAACAGCCAAAGAGGCTTTAATCTGTAACTAATCAATAATTTCCTTACTTTGTTTCCTTCTTTTCTCTATTTGTATCTCCTCGTAGCTCCTGTCAGTGGAGTACTCCTAACCACTTCCAGTCTGGCAATGCCTCATTTGAATCACTTCGTGCTCAGAAAAACCCTTATAATTCTTAATAGGCCTCAGTGTATCTTCTAACTTTTTATTATTTTTATTACTTTTTATTATTTTTTCATATTGTCCTTTGATATTTAAGCTTCCAGTTCTGTGCCTAGCCCTGTGCATGGCACATCTGGTTTGATAATTCTAACACACTGTGGAATGAGAAACAAGATAATTGAGCAACTGAATAGTATACAAGAATAAGCTTCTTGCTTTAAGTTCCTTGGCTTTAAGGGATCCATGAAATTCAGGATGAAGAAGCAGCTTTCAACCTTCCTGTTTGTGGCTCTGTTTGCCTTGACTATAGTGGCTGAAGTACTAGCTGAGACCAAGCAGCATGTAATTTATGATATTTTACTATGCTAATTACATTTCTTTTGAGGTCAGATATACTAACAAAGGAAATCGTTCTACCTAATATACTTGTTTGGGGAAGAGGCTAATTTTGAAATAGTTAAAACACAAGCTTTAGGATGCAAAAGACTTGCTTATGAGCCCCAGTTCTGCCACTGAGTGGCATGTGAGTTTAGACAAGACACTGACATTTACTGAACACAATTATCTCAGCCTAGGACAATACTGGACTCTAACAGAGCTGCTGTAAGGCTTAAACAGTATAATGTATTAATTATATTGCAAATAGCAGGTAGGTCACACACAATAAGTAATAACAAATCTAGATTCTGATTAAGATAATAAAGACTTTTTATTGTAGTAGACATCTCTAAACCCTTTAAAAATTGTCTAAGTTTTTCTACTTTGCTTTATATGAGTCAGCACCATATCAAATGAGTGTTATCAAAAATCAGTGGTAAAACTATGAAAGCCTTCAATACTTCCTTTTAATCGATATGTATATAAAGGAAATAAATTGGTCATTTGGCTCTGGAGAGAATTCAACAACTCTAGTGAGGTCTGTTTACTCTGATAATAGAATGGGTTCCATTTAGTAAGTATTTAAACCTAACTTGGCAAGAAATTAATTTATGTATTTGGAATTGGTGGTTATATTTTTCATCTCACTCTTCTTTCTTCATGGACTTTTCAGCAAAAATATATAATTGGAAGGTTATTTTAATAGGAAATATATAACTTTGATGTAGCCTATGTCCCTGACTTAAAGTAAAGCTTTATTCCACTGCTGATGTTAGAAGTAATTTGAAAATCTTAAAGTTTTGCTGTGCAATCTGACCTTTGCAACACCCCAAAAATGGAATGCTTACATGCCATGCTTAAATTCCATTTTACAATATTATACTTTTTTTCAACAAAACATAGTCATTTTAGACCACTGTAAGCTTGACACCTGATTTCACTTTAACAGCACCTGCCTAGAGCATAATTAGCAGTCCACTTTTGAAAAAGGACTTCCATACTGCACAGATGGCATTCCTCATACCAGACAAGCAACGATGTATGTTTGGAACCTGGCCAAAGTGTCTGCAAAAATTGTGAGAATTTCAAGACTGACATCTGAGCAAAAGGAAAAATTTCCCTTTTCTCTCAAACATAAATGAACATCTGTTAAAGACTATTCTCCTTAACTTTTCTTTCTATTTAGTCTCATCTGACTTGATATATTTTTAGTGGAATTTCAAAGGCTGTAACAAAACTTTTGTTTTATCTTGTGACACCCATATAATGGCCATTAAAAAAATGTTTTCAGAGCTGCATTTTACAACCTATTTAGATTCACAACTATTTCTTTGAATAGATAATGTCATTTTATTCATGAATTAATTCAACAAATATTCATTGATTACTACAATATGTTAAGAGCATAATCAGTGTTCATAATTGTGCAAATTATGCATTGCACATCTCCAGGGGATGACATTCACATCAAAATTACTATATAGTTTTACAGTGATCATTATCATCACCAGGTGTTGCATTCTAATATTTTGAGGCAGAAGTGACCTTTTCTAATTCATAAAAATCCAAATTATAAGCTGGTGGTGGGGCTTCCAGAGATTGTTTAAGATGCTGGAGACATGGCAATGAACACAGCAATGTTCTTGTTCTCATGAAGGCTAAAATCACTAAGGGGAGGAACTAAACAGAAGACACTTATCTAAAGCTGGCAGGAAAAACAATATTACTTAAAGGAGTAGAATGTCATGGCATTTTATTTAAGAAGATCAAGGATTGCCTATGAGGAAGTAGAGACCAAAAAAGGGATGAGGGAATAAGTCCAAGATATATGTGATGGAAAAGCATTCCAGGCAAGGAACTAGGGAATGCAAGACTGAAATGAAGGAGCACTCAGCGTAGTCAAGGGTAGGCGGGAAGCAAGAATGACTGAAGCTGAAGGCCATGCAGAGGAAGTGTTGGCAGACAAGATGAGTCACCAGTTGGTGGCCAAATGTGACTACCTCGAGGCCCAGGTAAAGATTTTAGTTTTTATTCTAAGTCCCTGGAGGGTTTTGTGTAAAAGGGGGACATGATCTGATTTGCTTTTTTAAAAATGTCTACAAGTGTTTCATTATGGACTACAGCTTTCACTTTAAATTTTATATTTGCAAAGTCACCATGAACCACTTATTAATCTGATTTACATTTTAAAGGAATGACTGCGGCTGCAGTGTGGAGAAGTGATTACAGCAGAAGAATAGAAACAAGGAGGACAGCTAGTTTCAAGAGTCAGGTTTCCCTCGATGCTCAGCATCCCTCCTCATCAGGGAAATACAAATCAAAACCACACTGAGATACCACCTCACGCCAGTCAGAGTGGCTAAAATGAGCAAATCAGAGAACTCTAGATGCTGGCGAGGATGTGGAGAAACGGGCACCCTCCTGCACTGTTGGTGGGAATGTAAACTGGTACAGCCCCTCTGGAAAACAGTGTGGAGGTTCCTCAGG
>NW_024081324.1:0-45131 GCF_003009895.1 Hyaena hyaena
AGAAGGGCGGAAATGGTGGGGGAGAGGGAGAGAGGCAAACCATGAGAGACTCTTGAATGCTGACAAAAACTGAGGACTGATGGATGTGGGGGGGAGGAGGGATGGGCATGGAGGACACTTGTGGGGATGAGCACTGGGTGTTATGTGGAAACTAATTTGACTATAAACTATTTGTTAAAATAAAAAAAAAAAGAGGCATGCTGATGTGAGGCTGGGTGGGGCCCTCAGCAGGGTGCAGCACACCGGGGAGGAGGGTTGAGTGCTGCTGACCCCTCAGGTCCTGAGCAGCTGCTGTGAGGTGCAGGGGAGCCCTTCCCGGCAGAGGGTGGGGTACCTGCACTGGTGCCAGGCTACTCATCGGCTTCAACTACGGTGGGAGGGGGGGGAGTGGAGAAAGGACAGGCGATGCCAGGATTGTCTTGGGCACAGGCCCCCCAAGTCACCACAAACAAGGACTTCTTGGGGGGGGGGCGGGAAACAGCTAGATGACAAGGGATCAAACACTGTTCTACTTTCTTAATTGTAAGCTACTATAATGTAATAAAATGTTACTCTTGACCAAATCTTAGGCCAGTTTTTACTTAGATGGTTCTTAAGTATAAAAATTGACCTTGGCTGGCCCTTCAGGCTAGCGTAAATATCGGTTCCTTATAGAATACATGTACTAATAGAACCTGGACCAGCCAACACTCTGTCAGCTCATAGCTGCGCAGCTAAGGGCACTGTTCACCATGGAACACTTCCAGAACTGGTTGAGATGATGGAAAAGCAAAGACTCAAAACTACAAATGCAAAGTTAAGGAAAAGTGAAAGTGCGGATTGCCATCAACACATGCTCATAGGGTTGGAGAGGCCCAAACATGTTTGATTGACCCACAAACTTATTCTTCATGGAAATATTTTCAAAACAATGTATATGATGGCTTTTGCATCCCTACAGAAAATGTCAGAACTGACATTCAATGCAATGTTCCAAAAAAGCTCAATCCAAATGCCAATGTTGGTGTAGAAAACTTAAAACAGTTTATAAAACATTTACTGAACAGTATTTAAGCCCCCCTTTCCTTAGCACTTAATAAAATCCAAATGGCCTAATAGAAAAGTTTCCCCATACAACAGTTTAAGAATCATTGACTCTATTAATGATTTTTTAGGTTCAGTCAAGTCTGTTTTATTGTAGGCTTTGCTGCTGGATACAAAATAAAGGCATACAACTGTCCCAAGAAGGGCAGTATGTACAAAGCCTAGGTTGGGCCCAATGTGGGGCTTGAACTCAGAACCCTGAGATCAAGAGTCACATGCTCTACTGACTGAGCCAGCCAGATGCCTCAAGGACTTCCAAATCTTTAGGGAACCCAGGTTCAACCACTTCACTGTACAACAGCTGTAAAAGAACTAATATTTCTTGATTCATGATATATATTAAGTAAATGACAAGTAACTGCCTTTAATCTGTATACCATAAACTACTCAAGGTCAGGGACAATCATCTTGTTCATGTTTGAACCACCAGTGCCCTGTATCCTGCCAGGAAGGATAACACAGTCTACATTTAATGTAACTACCACTAAAGGCTTGACTTCACCTAAGGAAAAACTGTAAAATGACATACAAACACCACAGGAGGCCTTCTTATGAACCCTTATTTGTTTTCTCTCACAAATAGGATAATGGCTCTACAGTGTTGTTCCGGGCTCCTTTTTAGAGCGGTGTTCTGGTCTAGATTCTGCCATTCCTAGGAATAATATCTGACATACAACACTTCACCTGAACGTCATCCTTCTCATCTGTGAAATGCTGATAACCATTCCTGAGATATTTGCCTAACAGGGTTACACATCTTTGTGATCACCAACTATCTAGTGACTCCCTTATGTTCAGGGCACCATACTAGACTCCAGGATCTGCCTGCTGGATTCAGCACTGCATTCTGTCAGGTGTTTAAGGTTGACTATTTCTCTTATCAGGAAGCATATTTAATGGGTTCTTCATCTCCACTCCTCTCCAGAGATCTCTCACGTGCTGCTTCCTCTCTTTGGGTAAATGCAGCTCTTCCCACTGGTTACTGGTCATTGGTCATTGGCTCCTTCCCCAGCCCCCTTGTACACAGTCATGCTCTTTCTTCTGGGGGTTACCTCCCTCTCCCAGGCAGCCCTCCTGGATAAGATAATAAGACTCTTTCAGTCCAGGTTTCTTTTGTAGGGCCACAAAGTGCAACAAGAAGCAAGCCTCCTTTGCCCCATGGGTTTCGCCACACCCACAATGTAGCAGCTCTTTGCATCCCCTCATTGGATTCTTCAGAGAGCTATCATCCCTATTCATTTTGATTTCTCAGGGTCCAGTCAAAGTCTAACCCATTGTTGACCCCAAGTTCTCTGCGTTCTCTCAGTCAAGTCCCATACATAGATTTGAGGTGAGGTAAAGGCATCTCTCACCTGTTGGGGGGCTGGGATCGACAGGATTCTCAGAACACCAGCAGCTCTCTGAAAATCCTGTCCTAATCTCCAAACTGTTATATAGGCCAGAGCAGGGTGGTCAACTAAGAGTCACAAAAGCAGATTCTGATCATCAGCTTTTCAAATCTTGATTTGGTGATCTCACACCTCATTCTGAAATGGAGTTAACAGGTGCTTTATCAGTTCCAGCTGAAACAGAGTAACTAATTTTAACTTCCTGTTACAAATTCAATGCACCTTTATTCCTTTCTTGAGTTCATTGCTTTCTGGTTATGGAAAAGTTGGAACTGCCAAGAAAGATGGTAACAAAATGGAGACATTCCTCTGTTTCAGCAACATTTCTAGTTAAAAAATCATTTCTATATATTTTTCAATTATTTTCTATATATTCCTTGAAGGCTTATTGAGTTTGATGCATTATGCTAAGTGCTGGGGATACAAAAATGAAAAGAAAATGGTTGCTATCCTTCAGGACCTAAAAAGGAATGGATTTAAAAATTAGAATTATCGAAAATGATATAAATCCTGGTTACAAGAAGGTAATCCTTCTCCAACTCTGAATTTTCCTGTAAGAAATTTTTTTTTTAGTTTTTAAAACATTGTAATTATTTATTTTTGAGAGAGAGAGCATGTACACAAACACGCACATATACATGCCCATGTGGGGCAGGCAGAGAGAGAGAGAGATAGAGAGAGAAAGAGAGAGGGGGGGGAGAAGGAGAGAAGCAATAGATCTAAAGTGGGCTCTGCACTGAGAGCAGAAAGCCCAATGCGGGGCTTGAACTCACAAACTGTGAGATCATAACCTGAGCCGAAGTCAAATGCTTAATCAACTGAGCCACCCAGGCAACCTGCCTATAAGAAGTTCTAATATTCATGTGTATTTATTTCCGACTACCTTTTACTTTACTGCAATAAATTAGGTTCAAGTATTTGTGAACTGTGAATCATTGCTATTGAAAACAATTAAAATAAGAGAAAAATGAGGTTGCGATTAGAAAAAAAGAGGTAAAAGTAAAGCAGAAGGCAGGGATGGGATGGGGAAGTTTTGTTTTATTTATCTGTCAAGAGGCTTTGGGCTAAAATGAGGTGGTCAAGCTCCATATTAAAGAAATATTTTAAAAACAAAGAAAAAGCTTCTATTAACAAAATGTTACCCCAAAAAAGATAAGTTAGGCCAAAAATGGCAAAATCAATCTAACTGCATAATAAAGAGCAGACTTTTGAGTTGAGTAGAGTTCCAAATGTAAAAATATGGTAGGCATGGACTCGGGGAGGCACTTGAGAACCACTGGACTAGATGATCTCAAATTCTATAGGCAATGGATTTACTTCACTAAGAATCCCTTTATTCAAATTCAAATGCATTCCACCCCTGCCTCCCTTCTATGCCTTGTAGCAAAGGGACAGACTTTCATATAATTTTCCAAGCCCTGTATTCAGGACCAGCTATAGAATTTGTGGTGTCCTGTGCAAAATGAAAACACAAGGCTTCTTGTTAAAAAAATATTAAGAATTCAAGACAGTAACAGTAGAGCATTAAACCAAGTATGGGGCTGTTTTCAGCACAGGCCCTGTGCTGCTTCACCGGCTGTACCACAGTGAAGCTGGCCCTGCCTATATTGCCCATTTATGGTCCCACAAATTGATTTCCTAAAGGAAAGCTTTTTAAAAATGATGCTTCAGCACCAATGAGTCTTGTATAAGGACATACTTCCAGAACTATAATCCAGCTTGATGATGTCTTTGTTACTGGTCAGTCAATAATAACCTACAAGTCAGAAGTCAACCCCAAAGTACTGCAGATTATGAATTTAGAAATATCGTATGAACCTCCTAGGAGTTGAAACTTCCTAAGTCAGTTGAAGTTAATCTTTGTATCCGTGGTGTTATGTTAGAGAGTGAGAATAATATTCTACATGTACACAATTTGATCAAAACCACTAGAAGCTTCAAAATAATCTTCACGTGGAGAAAAGGGTATGGAGAGTTTCAGGCTCTGGGATGGGAAACAGCTGTGGAGGAAGTATGCTATCCTTCACTTTTAGCATTGAAGCAGGAAGTGTTTGGATAAAGAAGATTTTGATTTTGCAGAAATAGGAGGCACTTGAGAGCAAGGGTTATTTGGGGTGTGCTGAGAACAGTACCACAGCCGTATCACACTAGGCCGACCTGCCATCATTCCTCCTCTGGGGGCCACTGTGGTTTCATCCTATGGCTTCCACCCTTTCACTAAATCCATTTTCTACACCAAGAACAAAGTGCTCCTTTAAAAACATAATTCGGATTAAGTCAGCTCTTCCAAAGTCTTCTCATCTTCGCCGAAAGTAGGTTTAAGCCACTTGTCATATCCTGCAGGGCCCCACGTCCCCCGTCTACTTCACTGGCCTCATCTCTGCCCCTCCTCACTCTCTCAGCTCTGGCCACACTCTCCTTTCCTTTCCTAGTAACTGTATGAGCCTCAAAGCTTTTGTACTAGAAGTTCGCTCTTCTTGAAATTGCACCTTACCTAGAAAATCACCTGTCTGGTTCCTTGTCATCTGGTCTCAACGGCCCCTTTACAGAAAGATGTTCCTTGATGGCCCAACCTAAAGTTGTGCACTTCCCCATCACCCTATTTGATTCATATTTTCTTTAGGCCATTTATCATTGATATGCCTTCTTGTAAATTATCTGTAGTCCCTAACCTCATCATTGATGATGTGAGACCTGGAAGCTTGCTTGCCTTGTTCACAGACAGATCACCAGTGTCTCGAAAAGAACTGCAGATGGTACAGCAATTCTGTTACAGACTCAAGCACTCCATTCTACATTAACTGAGAAGGAAACACTACACACTTTCTGTCACTAAAAAATGACAATTCACTTGCAGAGATTTTTAAGTAGAAGGAAACATACACTTTCTACTATTTAAATCTGACATCTTCTCTATAAAGAATCTTGAAATAAGCAGGAAAAAGACTGATATCTGCAATGTAGCACTTCAGGTATAGTATCTACTGGGTTTCTTCTTGATGGCTGCACTGTTTTATTGCTTTGGCAATTTCTCAGGAACTCATCCAAGCAGTCTATATGAGATGACAATGCGCACCATAAAAATCTATAGAGCACTAGAGCCAGTAGCTACATATTGGTAGGCACTTACGATTCTCAGGTCATTGGGTTTTGTCACAGTAAGCAAATAAAAGCTCCATGACTACATATTTAGCATTCATTCCTCAACGTTCATTGGCAACAACAATACTGCCTTATTATTCAGACAATGATTTGAAATTGCAAGTCACTCTAAGACAGTGAAAACAAGGTCAGAGTTCTAGAGGAAGAACAATTCTTTTTCTACCACATTCGGTCCTATTTAACGTCAAGAATGTTTCTGGAGCCCAAATCCAAATACTGCTTTATCTCACTACACACATGACTAGTTATACATCAGTACTGCCTTTCCAACCTGACACAAACTGGAGAATATGATTCCACTTGCTATTCAAGAATCAAGGACAAAGAAAGAAAATTCTGAAGACTGTTCATAATTCTTATTATGTATTCAGTTGATGAAGGGCAGTAGGAATTTTTAAGATAGAGATTGGTTTGTTATGTGTCTTCATTTTTCTTACATATTACAAGCAAAGTCATATGTAAGTTTGAAGGGAAAAACTCTGTAAACATAAGCAGAATCTATTTTGTTAATGTACCACTGACAACATAGAATAAAAAAGCAAAATCGTGCTACACAAAGGTTGGGATCACAGAATGGGGAGAAATTAAAATACATACATTATATGTATACTTTTCTTTTCCTGATTTAGGATGCCCCATAGGGACAAGTTGTCAATAAATAATAAAATTTTTCATGAGGATAAATATTGGCCCAAAGCAAAAGTAGAAATTAGTAAGTAGTTATTCTGGTAATCATCTCCCAGGTAAAATTATAGTTGTAAAAGAAAACAGGACACTACATACTTTTAAAATATCTGTTAATTCTCTCAACAAAGATTTAAAATCCCCATCAGTTTGTTCTTTGCCATATCAGATGATGAGATGAACTAATGGCAATGAAACTGTCTTGTGAAAAAAAAACTCCAAGCATTTTTGAAAAAGTTTTCTAAGTGACATACTATATATAATGAGTCCTAAGATGTATTATGTAATTTACACACACATATACACATACCCACACATTCATATGCCTGAAGATGTGAGTGGAATAGGAAATAAAGGTGAAATCATGAATTAAAACAACAGTCTTGAATTAAATTAAGTGAACTGCATTCTGACAGTCCACACTGTGATTTAAAGGATTTTGGATTCAATATAAAGGTTTGCAGGGGTGCCTGGCTGGCTCAGTCAGTTAAGCATTCGACTCTTGATTTCATCCGGTCAAGATCTGAGTCATGAGATTGAGCTCCATGTGGGGCTCAGCACTGATAGCGCAGAGCCTACATGGGGTTCTCCTCCACCCCCTCCCTCTTCGCCATTCCCCTGCTCACGCGGCACGCACACATTCTCTTTCTCTCTCTCAAAATAAATAAACTTTTAAAACAAGTTCATTTGACTGAAAAAAGTTTGACTGAAACTAAAATATGTGGGCTGCACTCCCATGAAATTTGTGCATTAGTAAGCAAAAATTTTGCTATCTCTGCTGATAGTATATTTCCCACCATATTTTTCATTATATCCGAATTACTTTCAATTGATTTGTTTATAAGCATGTTGGGATGTGTTTAAAGGAATGTGCCATGTGTGAACATATTATCTATGCAATACATCTCAAAAATACATTTGAGAAAAATGTTTGCTCTTAATAATGTAAAACGTGATGTTCATACAATTGCACCATTTTCTTAAAAAATACATTCAACTACAATTTTTCAAAATGGAACTCAGCAACAATAAATGCCAATTTCTGAGAGTCTCTAAGAAATTCTGGTGGCTAGTACCTAAGGACAATTATCAGCAAGTTAATAGCAGGTAGTAACAATGAGAAGAGTCATAGGTACACAAATCAGAGATGAGCCAAGAAATTTAAACTCAGTTAAAAGTACTAAGTAATCCTATAAATGAGTTTGCCTGGACCATGCACATACATATTTTTTTCCTGGGGGAACAACGCCACAAAGTGCAAATATTAAAATGTATGTATTTCAGACTGAGAAGGGAAAACATAGCAACATATGTCTGACCTCACTCATTCTCTAATTCAATAAAGACAAACTCCCCCCACCAAATATGTGTAAATAGTGACTAGGTAACTTCTCCTACAGATGCTTTTTGTCCATCATGGGAGGGATTTAAGCACCTACTGGGGCATCACAATGCAACTGGAAAAAAAATGGCCACTGAATACAAATGTAGCATTTTAGTTGCAGACTTCAATCTTTTCAAATACACAGTTATGGTAGCATACAGGTCGAGACTCTAGTAGATATTTCCAAGAGTTTCAAGTAATAAAATCTTCATGAGACTTTTTTACAAGACACTTTTATTGTGACTGCTTTCTCGTTACTTCATGGCTAATACTTTCTCTTTATTTTGAGATAAAAGCAAGGCAGGCAGACAGTATTATGGAAAAACGCTGACTGAATGTGTGTAAAATTTTCTAATAGATGAAAAAGAATTACCTGTCACAATCACAAAGAAATGATTAAGTGCCAATGATTCATACTGCTCCATTAACTGAGTCCCTGTATGAAGTTAGAAAGATTATAGGTTTGAGGTTTTTCTAAGTCAATCTGTCAACTTAGTCAGTGCTAAAGTATTTGGAGTTTATTTCATCATCATCAGAAGCATTTAAGAGAGCTCCCTTTAAAATGTTCTGTGTTCAGTACTGCACTCGCGCATTTTAAGCAGGTGACAAATCTAGTGGATAAAAAACTTACCCCACAAGCTCTGGTGTGTCAGAAACGCTTTTCTTTAAATCAACTGAAATCTAACACTGGGCATTCTGTGGCAGGAAATTCAATCCCAGTCACTTCTGTACTTTCTCTTCTTGCTCAGAATTATGTCAAAAACCCCAGGGTCTTAGACATTGCAAAGCAAAAGGGAGTGCCCCCCCCCACTTTGCCCACTGTGGTCATTTGCCTACACTGGTTTACTTTGTCACAGATGGCAGGGAACACAGTGGTCCACCCACTGTCCCAGGCTGTAAAGAGCCCTCAAAGCCTGTGCTTGTGCGGTTTCTGTGCCTGCAGCAACCATGGGAATCACTGGTGTGACTGCGGTAATCCCTTAGGGATACTGGTGGGCCATCCTCTCTGATATCTTGCTATCTCTCAATAAGGTGTTAGTCATCCCTAACTCTTCATGTCCTCTGGCCATTGCGGGGAGCCACATCACTAGTTCTGGCCAATTAGTTGTTAGTGGAAGTGATGATGTGTAGCTTCTGGTCCTTTAATCACCAGTGAGAAGCCCTCCGTTTGTTTCTCTTTTTCTCCTCTGGTACAGTACCAGTAATGTTGGAGACGGTGGCTGTTCTGTCCATAAGATCCCAGCGTACGGAAGCAATGGAGCAGAAGGAGCCCATGCCAACCACAAGGGAAATGAAGCCTGAATGAAAAACAAACCGTGTTGTCTTACACTGCTGAGATTGAAGGCTAATTTGTTAGCAGATTAACCTGGTGCTTCTCAAACACGGACAGGCATCAGAGTCTCCTGGAGGGCTTGTTAAACACAAGATTGCTTCACCCTGTTCCCAAAGTGTCTGACTCAGAGTGCGAGCGGGGTGGGGGGAACCCAAGAATTTAGATTTCTAACAAGTTCCCAAGTGATGCTGATGCTGCCAGTTCAAGGACAAGACACTGAAAACCACTAACCTAAGCTACCCTGGCGGATATAGAGTGCCCTGGAGGGACACATTAAGGCTTTCTTCGGAACTGGGTGCCATGCCCCAGGGTTCCACAGACTTGGTTGGGAATATGGCTACATCTCTATTTTCCATTAACTTCTAAGTGAAAATGCAGCATTTTTTTCTATTACAAATGTAGGCAATAAACCACAATAGTATTGGCAGTACCTGCAAATCCATCATGAATGAAAAGCAGACATATATTTACTTTATAGCTAAAAATCTGTGCTCAACACCGTATCAAAATTATTAGATATGCTACTAGATATTATCCTATGTGTTAATAAATAAACACATATGTAACGGTATCTCAATCTTAAATGTATTTTCACAAATAAATTTCAATTTAATAGGCTTCCTTTATAATTCTTACCAAACTACCGAAGAAGACCATGGTAAAGACCATAAGTAAAATAAATAATACTTGCTGCATCATCTGCTCAGCTCAGCCTGAATTCTTTCCTCTCTTGGGATAACTCTTTCTCCTCTAGCCATCCTTAAAAGAACTGTTCTCTCTTCTATCCTTCCACCAGATATACTGCATAATCTCTTCAGCAAGTTTGGATTTACGAAAGACAAAACAGAACAGACTTCCAGTTATGTCTGCTTTTAGCAATGCAAAATTCCCTATGATGGGAAAACTAGGGAATAGATAATTGCTTGGTAATGGGGCAGGAATTTAAGGGGGGATAAAACTTAAGATAGTATTCAAAAAGTTATCCTACCACAATCCATCTACATGGAATGGAATACCTTCCTCTCCTCCTTTCTTTATATAAATCAAAGTGTTCATTTTCTTTCAAGACTACTGTAAGTTCTCTCTCTTCTCTGAAACTTTCAATAGTTATCTAATTTTAATAATTTCATATGTATTATTGCATCTTTACAACTTGAAACTGATACTACAGTCTTCAAAATGTTATGAGGATAATATAAACAATATATAAATGTGACATGCCTATTACCATTATCTATATTCATTTGGTCAATTACTAAATCACGGGTATTATTGAGTAACAGTCTACAGGGAAACAGGCTCTCAGCTCTAGGTCACCACTGTAAGTAACTACATGTGTCAGGCATGACAGCTGGGAATACAGCGATGATCAAGATAGGAAGGTCTATGCTCTCATAGAAGTTAACTTCTGTTGGAGGATATAAATAATAATAAGTAAAATACTACAAGAATAATAAGAAAATTCTCCCAAAGGGTTAGAATTAAAAGAGGGATGGGCTACTGGTGCCATTTAGGAGCTTGTTAGAAATGCAGTCTCAAGTTCTAGCCTAGACCTAGTGAAATGGACCTGACATTTTAATAAGACCCCACATGATTTTTTTTGTATTGTATATTCATGTTTAAAAAGCCCTGTTAGATGACTACATAAGAGTGCATAGGTAGTGCTCCAAATTTACTCACTTAGTGACAGTGCATATTCATTGACTGACTTCATGATGTAGTTTCAGTGGATAAATCAGGATAATAAAGGTTGACAAGGGTTATGGCTTACAATACCTGTTTTCGGTCTTTAAACAAACTTGGATCATTTTCAGGGCTCATTTCATTCCTCACAGTACATACCTACTGTGTGTGCTGTGTGTGCTGTGTGTGCTGAAAGATCCTCAAACTTTTTAATGAAGAGAAGCCACTGTTTCTAGTGAGACCATAAACAATATATTAAGCTTAATAATAAGCTTAATATTTCCGTAAGTGCTGAGGGAGGTGGGAGAGAAGAAGCCCTAAAATCTAATACTTCAAAAATCTGACACTTGAGAACCCTCAGCTTCCAGATAACATCGGACTATCTAGTAGGAAAAAGACTGTGGAATCACGTAGATGGGTGTGGAAGGTATCTTCTGGTCCTGCTATTTGCAAGCCATGATCGATAGTATGTTCCCTTACTTCTTCTATCCTTAGCTGCCTCACCTGAAAGATGGGACTAATAGTAACAACTAGTCAGGGATTACTATTTTCAGAGATCTAAATTCTTTTTTTTAAAAGTTTTATTTATTTAAGTAATCTCTATATTCCACGTGAGGCTCAAAATCATGATCCTTAGATGAAAAGTTGCATGCTATTCTGACTGAACACAGCCAGGTGCCCCTAAATTTTTTTGATCACTTTTTCCTTAAATGATACAGTATAGTTGACACGTAATGTTAGATTAGTATCCAATGGACAGCACGGTGATTTGACAACTCTGTACATTAGGCTATGTTCACCGCAAGTATAGCTACCACTGTCATACAAACCTTACCGCAGTACCAATGACTACATTCCCTATGCTGTACCTTTCATCCTCATGACTTGTTTCACAACTGCAAATTCTTTCACCATATTCTGATTTAATTCTCATAATGACCATTAAGGTAGGTATCATCATGCCCTTCCTATAGATCAGGAATGAGGCTTGGAGTGGTTGAGTATCTCACTCAAGATCCTATAAACACTAGATGGAAAAGCTGGTGCTTGAGAACACGAGCTTTGGAGAGCATGTTCTTACTGTTAGTGCATATTGCCTTGTAGATCTGCTTTGGTAATGTAACACTAAATTGACCTTCATTCTCAATTCATTTTTATTTCAATCTCCTCTCTTATACTGACTGTTAACATTAACTTATAATGTAAAACAAAACAAAACAAAACAAAACAAAACAAGATGGATTTGGCTGTGTTGGTATTCCATCAGAGGACTCTGAGGCCCCAGAAGAAATAATCACAGGTCAGAAAGATATTGACAGCCCAGAAATGGAGAATAGAGTCCTGATAGAAAAAGAGTGTGTAAAATGGGCAAAGGGGACAGAGAGGGAGGTCATGAAAGGGCAGATGCAGTGATACAAGGCGGTAAGCATGTGACTGATGCCCAGTGGAACCTGAGGGAGGCAGTGCACCATGAGATGAGTGTCAAGCTTGACAGTTCTGCAGGCTGAGTGGTTTTTCCCTAAACTGTCATGTCATGGCAACACTGCTTAACCCAAAAGATCCCCACCAGCCACACCTGCATGCATAGCTACAGCACTGAAGGGAGCAAAGCAAATGTTAACGCATTTTAAAAAGATTTATGTTTAATGCTAGTTCAATGCAGAAAGTTACTTAGCCCAAAGCTCCACTCCAGCTGTTTGAGTATAAGTAATTACATCTTTCCAGAATGTAGAAAACATTATGATATCTTCATCAGTCTAGACTCTTCAGAAACCTGTACTCTGTTGTTTAGTATTCTAGACTGGTGAAGTTTTTTGTTAAAGCACTGACAGGACAGTGTAGTAAGCATGAATATATAAGTTATTATAACATAACCTGAAGGGTTAATTGGCCTGGGAGCCTATAGGGTTAGTGACGCCAGGCTTCCTTTTCCCAAAGACTTAACTTCTTCACCTTTTACATCATCTCAAATACTTATGGGCAGCAATGTAAAACATACTGAAAGACGTGGAAGATGGTAAGTGGACAATGCTGCATTTCTGCCTGTATCCAGCACCTGGAGGGAGAACAGCAAACATTAGGCATTCTCTTATACACATCATTGTGCAGGAGACTTTCCAGTAGCTTCTGCCTGATGCACCTGCACAGGAGCCCCAAAGAACCATAGAAGCATGTATTCCTAGGTTTTAAGGGTAACTGTAATTGATACAGTGAACACACTAGGGAAATGAGTCTCTTATTTTCTTCCCCTTTAGCTTTAGATTCTCTGAAGCTTCCAGACACAGAGCAACACCCTATCTGAAGACTCAGCTTTCTTTTTTTTTTAAGTTTTCCTCTGAGGGTTTTCCGAGCTAACTCCACCTAAACAGATCAGGGGGAAGTCATGAACGAGCAGCACATAGCACTTGCTGAACATTTATTAAATGGCAGTCAGAGAATTGAACAAGTAAGCACCTTCATCATATCCAAACTGTGCTCTAAGGCACATTGAGGGCATAGGAAGCACACAAGGGCAGGTGTGGTGGTTAAATTTTCAAGAAAAACACATTGACACCTGATAGACATCATGCAAATGGCTGCCTTCCAGTTACTTGGACTTAATTAACAAACTGCTAGGGATTTGTTTTAGCCTAGAAGCCTCATGAAGGAAAAAAAAAGCCTAAGTGAACCCAGAATGTTTAAGACACTCTGGTGTGTCTCATATGATACAACCACATGGAACTGTATACCATTTTTCACTTAAAAATTTTTTTAATGTTTATTTTTGAGAGGGAGACAGAGAGACAGAGTATGAGCAGGAGAGGGAGGGAGGGGGAGAGAGAGAGAGAGAGAGAGAGAGAGAGAGAGAGAGAGAGAGAGTCTGAAACAGGCTCCAGGTTCTGAGCTGTCAGCACAGAACCTGATGCAGGACTCAAACTCATGAACAGAACTGTGAGATCATGACCTGAGGCAAAGTCAGACTCTCAACCGACGGAGCCACCCAGGTGTCCCTCATTTTTCACTTTTTAAATTTGTTTTCACATTGTTAAATCTGGAGGCAACATAAAATAAAGATGACTCCACAAATACCTTAGTAGGTACTAAGCATTGATCTAAATATTCACATAAATCATCCCAATCGATCTCAGACAATGTCCTTCTCAGCCTCATTTTATGGATAAGGAATGGTCATGAAAGGTTGAGTCACTTGCCCAAGGTCACAAGCATTCAGAGTATATGTCCTTGGAGGTGGCGCTTCTCACCACCACACCACTGCTCCTTTCTGCCTGGAAGTATATAAAACAGTGTGACAAGTGTGACATGTAACTCCACAAGCCTCTGATCTTTCATTGAAAACTGAAAATTTCACACCACCAATATTTTCACACTTCTGAAATGTCAAAGATTTCACAGTAACTGAGGGGGATGGGAAGAAAAGATACAACATCACGTTAATTGTATGTATTAGTTAAAATATGCATTCTATTTAGTTAAAATATGAAAAAAAAACATGTCTGTAGGTCAAAGAGAAACTGTATACTCATGTTGGGGGGTGTGCTTGTACATGTAAATGAAAGTGTCTACACTCACTGATTTCAGTTCTACTAAACTGAAATAAAATACAAATTAAAGGGGAAAAGAACTGAAAGACAGCAAAGATTAATTGGGGAGGAAGGAAAAGACCAGAAAGGAAAGCAAAGCCAGTTATTTAAGCAAGATTCTCCTTCCAAAGGGTATAGAGCCCCCCTTCAAATCTGTTACTATTATACTCAGAATCTGTCGAAATCAGGATGTTCATATAATCAGCACATGCACCAGGAAAGCAGATTTGAAAGGAATGGAGAAAAATGAATGATAACCCCAGACTGAGACATACCAGCCAGCGTCAGGCAGAGAGGACACGCAGGACAAGGGAAGGGCTGCACATCATCATTCGTTTAACATTAAACAGGTCACATTAGGTACACATTCCTCTGGTTGCCATACAGAGCCCTCCACAATGCCATGTGGCATTAGCTCCTATAGCTGCACCCATATATAAGCTAAACACACCGAATCTGATTTATCCTTCCCCTGTGCCTTCTTTAAGCCAAGGTGTAACAAATAAAATACAAGTCTTCCTCTCTGCCAGAGAGACCTCCCAAGGGTGCTTCCCACATAAGAGTTCCACCCTTAGTCCTTTTAACTATCCCTCCAGACTCATCCCACAGAAGACTATACTTATTAAATACTGTATCTTCCTACCTTCCTTAAGATATGCTTTCTCTACCCTCAGCACCTCACTGTATTTTAAATCTTCCCTCATGACACTGAACTTATTCTACTCTACTCCTTTGGTGATTTTCAAATACATTAAGTCATGTGATACATTGTTCAAATCACAACAAATAAAATCCACCAAAGCAGAGGGAGAAGGTTGGTAAAATGGAAATGTAATTGTGTGTGCGCGCGCGCACATGTATGTGTGTATGTGTGTATACACACACACACACACACATTGTATCTATCGATCTATACCTTTTTAGTCTGAAGTATAATGTCTTGCATATAATGGTACTCAGTAAGTATTTGTCATATTTAACAAAAATGGGTATAAGGGTAGTGATCGTACCTCCCATTTTTTCTACAACAGTCCAGGTTAAGCAAGTTTTCCTAGGACATTTTTTAACAGTGCTCTTGTTCTCTCCTAAGTGTTTCGATTTGGGCACAGATTATACGGTCACCTTAGTTATAGAAAGAAAAGTTGTTTGATAGGTGAGAAAAATGTATTTGTAGGAAAGTTAGATTACTTTCTTGAAAATCATATAGCGTAGACAGCCCTAGTACATGAACCTAAATCAATAAGAGGCAAGTATTTTCCTAAAACTTTGAACAAAAGCATAAAATATAAACATTTTTTATAAACACTCTAAGTACAGTTTGATAAAACACATTTTATTAATCAGAACACTTTTTAAAAATTATCACTCTTTTTAAGTATATCATAATTCTACTATACCTCAATAATGTTTTGTATTGTCTAAATCATCACTGGTTAATTTAATCTTCTGAACATATCACTTATCAATTCTCAAAAAGTCAAAATCAAGGGGGCACCTGGGTGGCTCAGGTGGTTGAGCATTCGATTCTTGATTTCAGCTCAGGTCATGGTCCAAGCTGTCCTTTACTTGAACTTCTAGAATTTTAGGTTAAAATTTATACTGACATTTAAGATATTATAATCATGTAGTAATTATAGCTTATTATAATATAATAACATTTGTCTGTCCATTTCAGTAAGAGGTTATACAGAATGAATTTAATTATAGTATTATATGGAAATCTACATTTCCATAACACTTCCACTACATTTCCATTTCTTCCCAGATGATAAAAGGCAAGTCGATAAGTCTCATTTTATACATATAAATTAGATAGGAATATTAATGAAATGTGAAACAATGAGAAATCTCAACAACTCTTAATACAAACAAAACAGGCTTATTTTGTACAGCTACATGCAACTTACTATATAAATGTACATTTTACTACAGAAAGAAAAGAAACAAAAGCACTGTTTAAAAAATGATCAATATTTTTATCTAATTCATTCTTTATTATTATTGAAAAATTTATTTATTTTTTATTAAAAAATGTTAACATTTATTTATTTTTGAGACAGAGAGAGAGCACGAGCTGGGGAGAGGCAGAGAGGGAGGGAGACACAGAATCTGAAACAGGCTCCAGGTTGTGAGCGGTCAGCACAGAGCCTGATGCGCGGCTCGAACCCACGGACCGCAAGATCATGACCTGAGCCGAAGTTGGACGCCCAACCGACTGAGCCACCCAGGCGCCCCATATTATTAAACAAATTTTAAAAAGACAGGCAGGATTTGGGAATTTTTACCAAGATCAGGTTCCTCAAAATGTCTAATTTTTGACCTAGCTGGCTCAGAAACCTAGAAGGTCATATCCGAGAGGATGTAGCTCTGCACGACTTGCTGGAAGAAAGCCAACTTGAAACATGAGGTGCAGCTTCAGTGACATTAGCTAAACATAGAACATGAAAAGTGGAGGCAATTAGAGGCTTCGGAGGTAACATTTCTTTGAAGCGTGTACAAGAGTGGCTTAGATAGTCTGAAATTGGTGCAATTTTCTTTTACTTGATTAATTCATTCAATAGCTACTTATTGAATGATCTCAGAAACATTTACGGAGTTGAACACTTATTTTGGGGCACTGTCCTAGAAACTACAAAAACAAATAATAGGGTGAGCCGTGCCTCTTATGCTAAAGAAGCTGTAAAATGAAAAGGGAGAAAAGGTAATAGACAATGATCATAATGATAAAGATGATGATGACAAGGCCATTATTAGAAAAAGCATTAAGCTGTTGATTGCTTACTATATGTAAGATAGCAACTCACTCAGGGATGAGAAACCTGAAACTCCAAGAGGTGCAGTACTTACACAGGTCACTCAGGTAGAATCTTACATAACTAGAATTAAAAGCCAGAGCCTTTAGCTACCATGCTATGCAGACGAGGGGAAAATCAGAGGAGTATGGGTGGCAGAATAGGGTCCTAAAAGATGCCCATGTCCTAATCTCTTGAACCTGTGAATAGATTAGCTTACACAGCAAAAGGGGCTTTGCATATGTGATTAAGAATTTTCACATGGGGATATTCTCATAGATCTCGGTGGGACCACGGTAATCACAAGGATCTTTAAATGTGTCAGGTGTGGGAGAGTCAGGGGGATATATGACCACAGTAGAAAGATAGTATAAGATTACAGAAGAATAGAGAAGGCTGGCTTTGAACGTGTTGGAAGAAAAATAGGAGCCAAGGAATGTGAATGACCTCTAGAAACTAGAAAACCCAGGGAAACATTTCTCCCCTAGGGGCTCCAGATCTCTCAGGGGTTCTCTTTTTCTTCATCTTTGTCCCATCTTTTCTCAACCGCCTGTCATATATAGCTCAAGAATTAGTGGAAAAAAAAAAAAAAAAAAAGAATCAGTTCTTGGGAAAATACTGTGGGGGAAGGGAGCATTCCAGAAATTTAAGGCATTGCTACTACAGTTGTTAAAAATACAGAGAAGTCGAGAAGTGACAAAATGCTTGTAACACACTGACTATCACAACTCCTACAGTTTCCACCTACATAACTAGGCAACTTCACAACTGAAAACATCACACTGTAAATATGCCAAAACTATTTACATCCCCAGTTAACTCTCCTAAGTTTGTTCATTAAATTAAGTTAAAAATGTTCATCTTTTGTGAGTTAATTCTGAAGTTCAAATCTTTACATTCTATACTTGTAGTTCAGGGATAACTATGAATTAAACAGAATAGAACAGGTATAAATATTGCCTAGGTTTATAGCAACTGAGTCATGTAATTAAATCCTGGATCCTAATGCAAAAGCCAATTTATATAAATTAGTTGGCCATCTCTAAAAAGTAAGGATAAACACCTAAAATTGAATTCTTCTAGGTTTGTGCAATGAAGGTAACACTTGGCTGCCATGTATGGCCAGGCAGGTTGTGCACTGGGCAATCCCAGGGGGCAATGGTACCATGGTGCCCCCTGAAACTACCTGATGTGGCAGCCCTGTAAGTGAATTTAGTTTACGAAACTGCCTCCCTATTAGCAGTTGAGAAAAATGCGATGAGCAAATCTACAATGATACAGTAGAGGGCAATAAAGACTCATTAGGTATGAGACACTGCAGAGTATGTCAATGGGAACTGAATGAAAGATTTTGATTTATGATTCCATTAGGCACAGTAGCATGACAGTATGCATAATTACCAGCAGCATATGGTTAGTAACAATTTCTAAAAATAATCTAAACAAGCACAGTCCTAGGTAAATGGACAATATTAGACAGATACTGACATTGTACTATTCAGGGCATACACTAAGTATTTAGACCAACAAATGACTAATGATAATACATATTTTTAAAAGGTAGCATCATATTACATTAGGATGGAGCTCTAAAAGTCATTAATCTACAGAAAAGTCACACTTTTTCTCCTCTTCCGAGGAAGAGGATACTGAATTGTTATAGCATTCAATAAAGAATATATAGAAATTATCAAAGTTATAGGACTGGAAGTACATTACATAAATACAGCTGAATTTAATGCCCTACTTTAGAAGTATACACACATACACACTACTCACATACACACATCCATTCTAAGCTTTTCTTAGAAGCTCATTCTAATTTTTAACTCTGGTTTGCAGGAAAACTTTTTCCTACTGCTAAAAGTTATAATGGGTTTATAATGGAAAATAAGCAGAAGGAGAAATTATGTAACAGCTCCCTCCTGTATCAAATTATTTTTAGAGTTAATCGTATAGAGTATATTAGATTTAACTATTAACTACCTCAAAGGCATCAGGGACTTCCCACCAAATTCTCATGCTAATTTACCCATCCCTACTTTAAAATATTCTCTTTTCCTGGTTTTACTGAATCCAGTATTTATTTCTTAACAACAACAAAAACATCTCTTCCAACCAATCATTGTGCTTCATTTTGTTTAATAGGTGCTCTTTTTGCCAAGCACTTTCTTACTTACTGTTCAGACAAAAGAATTCAAATACAAGGCATTTTTATTACCTTTATATTCTGCTTTGTGAGTATGAATTCAATTTTTCTTTTTTGCCAAACACCAAATTTTGGCAATTCTATAGTATATAATACAGTAAAAAGTAATCTACTTGGGACTCCAATAATTTTGAATTGATGACAATTTTGGTTAGGGGCTTGCCATTTTATTTTTGAAAATACATTAAGGATGGGGGGAGTTGTGAAATAATGATAGACACCAAAAATTAGGAACTCCTTCAGTCACACTCAATCCTTGTGGAATTGCCAGTTACATAAAATTCACACACTGATAATAAAGATTCTCACCTATTTATATCCCTAAGTCACTTATGGAAGGGTATCACTACTAATGAATAGTTACTTTGTTGAGGTAAGGTTAGCATCACTAATTAATTTAACTATAAGAATAAATACTAACACTAATTGTATTTAAGGACTTCTCCAATTACTTTCCTTTTGCTATCTTTTATTCTGATAGCACTCCAAACCCCAGCAACACGAGAGTCATAGATATACCAGTACACTCTAGCTAAAAATGTGCATAAACAACAATAACAAGAGCTAACAATTATAAAGATGCCCTAAATTTCACCTTTAATACCTCATTTAATTCTTAAAATAATCCTATGAGGCAGGTGAAAACAATCACCACACCATCCATTAATAGCAGTACTGCCAGACCCAACTTGATATCCGCCATCTGTGCTCACTCATTTACTTTCACGGCAACCACATGAAGTGGGTACTAGTATTATAGTAGAACACTTCACATATGAGGACATTGAGGCACAGAGTGGTTATGTAACATGTCTAGCCCAAAAGTTATGAAACAGCAGACCAAGATGAAACTCAGTTTGCCTCTAGAGTCTCTGCTTGTAACCATTACACTATGCTGCCTCTTCTCTCATGGCAATTCTACCACACATACTAGCTTTTAATCCTCACTTTACAGATGAGAAAACTGATACACAGAGAAGTAATTTAACAGGACTGCCTAGCTTACAGGTAGGCAATTTTTTTTTTTTTATGTAAAGAACTAGATGGTAAATCCTTCTGGCTTAGCACACCACAGGGTTTTGTGGCAACTATGTAACTCCGCTGATGTAGCACTAAAGCAGGCACAGAGAATACACAAATTTTTCAGTGTAACTGCATTCTATCAAACGTTGTTTTCGAACATAGAAATGTGACTTTCACAGAATTTTAAGGTGTCACAAAACAAGTCTTTTAAAAACACTTGTCAACAGTGTACAAACAATTCTTAAGTTGCAAACCATTCAAAAATAGGCAGCGGGCCAAATTAGGAAGATAAACTATAGTTTGTCTACCCCTGCTATAGTGAGCGATTGTTGGGGTTGGTATATTAACCCCAGTGAATTCATCTCCAGAGTTCACATTCAAACTCCTCCAAAGATTTGCTTCTCCAACTTGTATGTACATAGGGGTCTTGTTAAAATGCACTTCTTGGGGCGCCTGGGTGGCTTAGTCGGTTAAGCGTCCGACTTTCGCTTAGGTCATGATCCCGTGGTTTGTGGGTTCGAGCCCCGCGTCGGGCTCTGTGCTGACTGCCAGCTCAGAGCCTGGAGCCTGTTTCAGTCTGTGACTCCCTCTCTCTCTGACCCTCCCCTGCTCACGCTGACTCTCTCTCTCTCTCCTAGAAATAAATAAAACATTAAAAAAAAATTTAAAATGCACTTCTTTAGATTACCATATGTCTTCCTAGTCTCTGAAATCACACCCAATTCTAAGCTGCTATCCATAGTCAGGTGCTACAAAATTTGGGCCTTCCAAGCACACTTTGAGTAAAAGGGACTCCCCTGTCCCATGGGAGTGCCAATTTATCTGGTAAATAGAAGAATTCTTTAGATTACATAATCTATAAATTGTCGGTCTTAAGGGAACATTAGTCTAAAATTCACATGAAATATAATATATATTTCTTATTGCATCCATGATAGCATTATACAACTAAGTAATTAAACTTTTGCTTTCAAACTGGACAGCCATTTTGTCCTCGACTGACAGTTGTAAGGCTCATGTCAGTGACAAAGAAAAGCCAAGCAGAATATTAAAGAAAATGGGGGCTTCTGATCTGATTTTTCTTAACAGTACTGAATAGGCAAGATAAATTTCTCCCTCTGATGAGACCCAACATTAAATACAATTTTATAGGCAATTGTTTTAAAAGTACTATAATTTTTTTGTACGAATCAAGTTTACTCTCAGAAAAATGGAAATAAACCTCTTCAGAAATCTCTGCACCTTCCACCAGAAATTAAACACTGTCAACTTCTACTTTATTAAAGTGTCCTTTCTTCTTCCTATAGATTTGTGGTCATATCATGAGGCTCTTTTTAGAGACTTCTAGACATACATTGTGTGTTAAAGAAAGCTACTTTATGATTATATGAGGATTTTATTATTTTATATAACAAAAGCTTACGCTTAGTTTTCTTTTAAACCTACAATCTAGTATTCACGACCCTAACATTTGTTTTATTTTTCTGAAGAAAACCTGAGATGCCTAATGAGAGCATTTGCTGCCAAAACAAAACATGTATTTTTTATAGTCTTTTCAAGTCGTGTTTTCAAAGGCACTGGGAGAAAGGATGATGTTGTGTGATGACTACCATTTGGATGCAGTGATATTCTTTGACCTTTATTTAATCACCATTATTAAAAGGCATTTAGCAGGTACCCAGTTGTGGCAGCCACTTATTTGTGCCATGGCATTAAGTTCCATCCTGCCTGAGGGCTGGAAGAAAACCTGAGTGGTCATTTTATCCAACTGAGCTTCTAACCAAAAATACACAAACCCATTCAGAGAGAGCATTCTCTCCTTTTCCAATCGGCATATTTTTTATAACCTTCCCTGTCAATCACTTCATAACAAACTCACCTGAAAATAAGAGAACAAACAGATTTGACAGAATATATCGGTGATGTCTAATTCGGGTAATGCTGCTTGCACAAGCACACACACACACACACATACACGCAAAAAATGACAGAAAAAAAAAAAAAAAAAAACAGTGCCTGTCCTGGGTAGGCAGTTTGCAACAAGGCTTATTGTTAGAGGGGAAAAAAGCCAAAAAAACTCATCCAAACAAAAACTTCAGAGTACAANACTCACCTGAAAATAAGAGAACAAACAGATTTGACAGAATATATCGGTGATGTCTAATTCGGGTAATGCTGCTTGCACAAGCACACACACAAAAAAAAAAAAAAAAAAAAAAAAAAAAAAAAAAAAAAAAACCCAGTGCCTGTCCTGGGTAGGCAGTTTGCAACAAGGCTTATTGTTAGAGGGGAAAAAAGCCAAAAAAACTCATCCAAACAAAAACTTCAGAGTACAAAGTTAAGAACAACTTCAAAACTCCAGGCATCTGCAGCCCAGATCAGAAGACCATACAGAGTGAGACGACTGACTGCTAGCTTAACAGGGAGAAATTCTCAAGAAATATTAATAATCATGGGACACACTGATATTTAGATGACTGAAAAATACAAATACTGATTTCAGAAGAAAACATGATACCTCTCCATGCAGTGACTGGAGTGATGGATCAATATGATTTAATTTTATATAAGTCTCTTCCATGAGCTAAAGATGGGGTAGCAAGTTATTTGTTTGCTTGTCGATATACCCATTACTAGAATAATAAACTTGTCTCACATGTTGGAGAGTGTTTACCCCTCTAAACTTAAACCAATTCACATTTGAGGGTTACAGTAACTATTATTTTTTACCACTTAGCACTCATTTCCCCTCCTTCCCATACCTACATCCCTATTTCCCTTTGAGGAACGACCTCTCTCCTGCTCAGTGACCTGCTTCCAGTGAAGCTGACTCCAAATCCAAACCCTGACTGATGCAGGACGTGTGATCCAGGCTGAACCCAAGCCTTACACTGGTTTTCCTGGCCATGGGTATTGATTGGTTCACGAATGAGCATCTGACTAGGACCAAACAAATTATGGGAAGATATATACTGCTGTTTCTGGGAAAATCATTCTTTTCCATTGTCTCTAAAACCCAAGAAGTTTGAGACAGAAGTTGCTGCTGCCATTTCCTAACACATGGAAACTAAGACTAGAGCCAACATAACAAGAGGCATCAACAGGAGATGGAAAGGAACCAAGTGTTGGTATTTTTAAAGTGCTGAATCCAGAAGGTCCTGAGATTAAGGCTTGTCAGCCTATATAAGTCAACAGAGTTCTTTTCTGTTTAATTAAGCCATTAAAAAAACTTAATTCATTCAATGATTTAAAATTAAATAGGAGTAATCCTTTAATATGTCGTTTTAATATGTCTTTCATCTTTTGTGCATATACATTTTAATAGTGAACAACTTCAAATAGTGAACAAACTCTCTATACCCTGTCACCTTAGTCTAATTGTGTAGTTTTTGAGGTCAAGAAATATGTCTTGTATTTCTCAAGATACCTAACAGCATATTTTTATTGCATATTCTCAAAAATTTTTGGTCTGATTTACCCTTTTATTTGCGAATCAGAAATCCTCAGTAAGTCTGGACTGGGGGAAAACTTGATATGGTTCAAAACATGGTCTTAAGATTATTACTGTTTATATATAACCTATTGCTACTTTTTGAGCAAATGGACAGGACCTTATTTATTGAAGAGAGTGCTTTGGTGCATATCTTGAATCCAATCATGAAACGGCATTCTAACGTTTTTACAAAATAACTGACCATTAATCTTCAGAAGCAGCAAGGTCATGGAAGATAAGAAAAGGCTGACACAGGTTGGGAGATATGGCTGAGGCATAACAACAAAATACAATGTGAGGCCTTGCCCTGGACACTGAACTGGTAAAAAGACAGTAGCAGAAAAACTGACAGAATTCTAACAGGGTCTATAGATAAGTTAACAGAATTCTGCACATGCCCATTTACAGGTTTCAATAACTGAACTATGACAATGTAAGAAGGTAACATTATGGGAAGCTGAGTGAAGGGCATATGGGGACCCTCTCACTGTTTCTGCAATTTTCCTCGAAGTCTGAATTTATTTTAAAATAGAATGATAAAAAAAAAAAAAAAGACTACTGCCCTCTTCAAAGTAGCCTGAATATATACCTAGAATGATGCTTCAGTATTTTTGGAATTTATCTTTCAGAATTGCCTTTAGAGCAAAAAAACAAACAAAACAAACAAAACAAAACAAAACAAAAACCCTCTTATTATGTCCTAAAATAAATAAAGGAAACTCCATTTAAGATGGGGTCTGGAATCTCTCCCCTGCTCATGTTCTGTCTCCCTGTTTCTTTCTCTCTCTCTGTCTAAAAGTTAATAAGGATTTTTAAAAAATGATTTTAAAAATGGGGGTGCCTGGGTGGCTCAGTCAGTTGAGCATCCAACTTTGGCTCAGGTCATGATCTCACAGTTTGTGAGTTTGAGCCCTCCGCCAGGCTCTGAGCCGCCAGCCCAGAGCCTGGAGCCTATGTCGGATTCTGTGTCCCTCTCTCTGCCCCTCCCCTGCTCTCTCTCTCTCTCTGTCTCTCAAAAATAAAAAATATTAAAAAATTTTTTTTAAACGATGGAGTCTGGAAACACTGAAGAGGGAGCTTTCATGAATGCACCACTCTCTGCAGCAAGAAGGAAGAACTGCTTTAAAAAGAAAGCACATTTTTCACATAAGAATTTTATATCCTGCTTTTAAGGAAAGGAAGAATGGTACCTCCCTGTCCCAGCAACAAGGCACAATCCACCGCTTACAGCCAATGAGAAGGCACGACAACCTTGACCTCCTATTCTTGTCCAATAAACTTTTATTCAAACAACTCTTCACAATTTCCTCCTAAAGCTTAATAAAAGCTGACCTTCCCTTTGTCTCCTTAGACTTGCCTATGATTCACCATAGCTTTTATACCCAATTGCAATTTCTCTGCTATTCCCAAATAAACCTTTTTTTGAAACTCAAATAAAATAGCTCTGTTCTGTTTCAAGTTAACAACGTGAAAATCAGAATCGCTAGCTCAATAATCTCCCATATTTATGTGAGCCTCTTGAAGAACGTTCAGCACTGGGAGCAAATCTAAATCGTGATCCAAGTCTAACTGAATCATTTGAAGCAAACTGGACATCCTCAATAGTCGGCTTCGTCCTTTCTTCTTATTCTACTGTATCTACGTTTACTCTTTCATATTTAGTACAAAAATGTGTTTCCTGTGGGAGGAAAAAGTCAATAAAGATAAATCAAATTGGAAGTAAATTACATTTTATAAATGAAATTTATAAGGATGTTGATAATTGAGCTGAAAACGACAAAATCAAAAGAAAACCATGTGATATCTAAGTTAAAATTTTAACTTTCAAAGAATAATCAAGAGGTGACCAAATTACACTGAGGCTGAATATAAGTTTTCTGGGTTGAAAGAATAGTCATTGAGAGGAAAGGTCCTCTTCCCTGCCATCCTCCTCTCCTGAAAAAAAAAATGTAGCTCAAAATGGTACATTTTTCAAACTAATAATATTAATAATCCTTTCCTATTCCTGTAATATATTCCAAGCTTACACTATGAAGATTCAATTTCATGAAAAAATGATGAATGTTCATCTTTTTATTAAATTCAGCAATCTTGTAAAGTAAGCAGTTATGTTTCTAAACTGAGTTAAAGAGAAAGATACAAAATTCATAAGATATAGGTCTTGGCCTCAACTGAAGCTCATAGTCTAGTAAAGATAACAGATATGTCAATATAAAAATATAAATATGTGGAATAGCAGAAGTTCATACAAGTTATAGAAGTAGGGCACTGGAGAAATTAATATTCTTTGGACAATGACATAAGAGAAGGCTTCTTAGAAAAGAAAACGCCTGGGTCAGTCTCCATTTATGAACAAGTACATTTGAGACTCAGATAGAGTGGCTTATCCTACATCACAAGGCTAGTTCATTGAACATTTGAAAATAGAACTCAGGGTGGATGGATGGCTCAGTCCGTTAAGCATCCTACTTTTGGTTTTGGCTCAGGTCATGATCTCATGATTCGTGGGTTGGAGTCCTGAATCAGGCTTGGCGCTGATAGCGTCAAGCCTGCTTGGGATTCTCTCTCTCTCTCTCTCTCTCTCTCTCTCTTTTTCTCTCTGCCCCGCCCCTGTACTCCAACTCTCTCTTTCTCTCCCTATCTCTCAAAAATAAATAAACTTTAAACTTTAAAAAAACAACAAAGAATAGACTTCAAGTCCCTGCACTGGATAAAGTACCGTAACAATTTCCTGTCACTCTGTTCAAATTGGTGAGTTGTCCATTCCGAATCTATAGAGAAAGAATGCTGACTCACAATGATGTCCCTCAGACTGTTAATGACCATTCTAATCTTTTAGGTGCTAAGTCAAAAAACCAGGTATCATCCTTGGCCTTTCTCTTTTTCTCACATCTCATAATTGGTCCCTCAGCAAGTCATACAGTGTGTACTTTCAAAATGTATCCAAAATTTCACTACCTCTCATCCTGTCTGGTCCAAGCCAAGATTATCTCTCACCTGTTCTCTCTGTTCTGCACTTGTCTATTCTTGACACAGTAGCCACAGTGATTGTATTAAGATGTAAATCTGATCATGCTACTCATCTACTCAGGACCTTCCAGTGGCTTCCCATCTAACTCAGAGTTAAAGTCCTACAAGGCTCTACATGGTTTGGCCTCCTATTGCCTTTCTGACCTCATCTCCTATTTCTCTCGCTACCATTTACGCTTTCAATGACTTCATTTCAACTACCTTTTCTTCTTCAATATTCTTCAAACATATCAGACATGTTTCTACCTTAGGCTTTCTACTCATTTTTCCTTCCATTTGCACCCACACCTAGATCCCTTACTTACTCCAGTAAAGATCTAGTAATCACCTTCACAGTGAGGGTTTCCATGGCCTAATCATCTAAAATCTCATCCTCCCAACATTTCCTATTCCCCTTTTCTATTTTATTTTTATCCTTAGCACTTAAAAATATTTAATATACCATATATTTTATTCAGGTTTCTTGCTTATTGGTCTTTTGGACCATTAGGCTCCTGGAGCCTAACGTGGGCTCCAGGAGGGCAAGCACTTTTATCATTTTTCTCTACTAGTTTTATCTCTAGTGCCTAACATTATATACTCATGAAGGAATAAATGAGTATGCATGTCATGACAACAAAGAACAAGCCACGTCAAAGGACTGAAAATAACCAAGAGTTAGTTCTTTGAAAAGATAAACCAAGTTTATAACCCTTTAGCCAGACTCATCAAGAAAAAATGAGAGAGGATTCAAATAAATAAAATCAGAAATGAAGGAGGAGAAGTAACAACTGACACTACAGAAAAACAAAGGTCTTATAAGAAAAAATTATGAAAAATTATGTCAACAAATCAGACAACCTAGAAGAAATGGATAAATTCTTAGAAACATGTAACCTTCCAAAACTGAATTAGCAAGAAACAGAAAATTAGAACAGACTGACTACTAGCAATAAAATCATGTCAGTAATCAAAAAAACTCTCAATGTAGAGGCATCTAGGACCAGATGGCTTCACAGGTGAATCCCACCAAACATGTAAAGAAAAATCAATATTCTGTTCTTCCCAAAATATTCCAAAAATAGAAATAAAGGAAAGGCTTTCATTTCATTCTACATGCCAGCATTATGCTAATACCAAAACCAGAGAAAGATACAAAAAGAAAACTACAAGTTGATAGCTCTGATAAATATAGATGCAAAAATCCTCAACAAAATATTACCAAACCAAATTCAACAATACATTTAAAAAAATTCACCATGATAAAGTGAGATTTATTCCAGGGATAGAAAGGTGGTTCAATATTCTCACATCAATCAATATGATACATCACATTAACGAGAGAAAAGGTAACAACCATACATCATCTCAATATGCAAAAAAGCATCTGACAAAAAATCTAAAAACCGCATGATAAAAATGCTCAATAAACTAGGTTAAGAGGAAGTACGCCTCAACATAATAAAGGCCATATATGAAAAATTCACAGCTAACATGATACTTAATGGTGAGAAACTGAGAGTTTTTCCTCTAAGATCAGGAATAAGACAAAAATGTCCACTCTCATCACTTTTATTCATCATAGTACTGGATGTCCTAGCCATAGCAATCAGACAAGAAAAAGAAATAAAAGGCACCCAAATTAATAAGGAAGAAATAAAATTATCACTATTTGCAAATGACATGATACTATATATGGAAAATCCTAAAGACTTCACCAAATAACTGCTAAAACTGATAAATGAATTCAGTAAAGTCAGGAGATACATAGTTACTACATGGGAATCTGTCACATTTCTATACACTAATAATAAAGTATTAGAAAGAGAAATTAAGAAAATAATCACATTTAAGATTGCACGAGAAAAAGTAAAATACCTAAGAATAAAAGATGAAAAGACCTATACCTGTGTATATAAACGACAAGCCCATGCTCAGTGAGAAAGTAGGGACCAGATAAAAGATGATAATCCATGGTTACTGTGTAAAGGAGCATCTCCCTGTCTAACATATACTAGGTACCCAATAACTGTTTGTTAAATACGTACATCAATAAAAAAAAAAATAACATAGGGAATCCTCTAGCTTCAGAATAAGAACTTCTATTTAACAATTATGAAGTCAACAACAAAAACGGGATCATGGATAGCATTGTCAAGAGTCTCCTTCAACTGACACTTATGTGATGCTAATGTCAAGGACCATGGGGAAAACTAAGGGTAGCTGAGGTAGGCTGTTATTTGTCATGTCAAAAGTTCCTTCACTCCATGAAAAAGAAGGAAAAAAAAAGATAATGAAAGTCAAGAAACAGTTTTTCAATTTTAAACCTTTGCTGTGCGTACGTGCGTGCGTGTGTGTGTATTCAAAACACTGCACAGGAAAAAAGCTTCCTATCTTCTCACAAATTCACATATATAGTTTACTGATTTGTGTGGTATATAAAGAAACAACATATATTTTCCCCCTAGCTCAATTTTACTCCATTAACTATACTATCAATTTCTCATCACAAAATAAAAATAAAAATACTTACATCACAAGATATTTTGAGGATTAGTACAATACTGGGCTTGAAAATGCTTGTAAAGAATTAAGTGCTATTACTATTTCAAAGGAAACATTTGTGGAATACTTGTCCATGAAGATTCTAGGTTCAACTCAATAGACCACAGACAAAATGAGAATATAATCAGAGAGTTTTAGAAATTATTATGTTAAAATGAAATTAATATACAAATAGCAGAAACAAAGATAGACAGGTTCACTTAAGTGTGAGGGTTAATAGATGAAAGTCTGCACTTGTGTTCTGTAATGAAGAAGCATTTGTGGTTTGAGTGAAACCAATTATACATTGATGAAGAAACTAAGCTATGAGATGTTACCCAGGTGATTCAGGCTTAGAAATCAGACTTTCCTGACTCTAAGTCAGGACTCTAAAATATACCAATAAAGCATGTATTGAGCTCTAGCTAGGGGCCAGTATTGCCCTAAGTCTTTCTATGGATATCACAACAATGCTGCTATTCTTACAATCCCTACTTCCTTGATAGGGAAAACATATTGTCTTTACAAAGAAAAATTAAGTAATTTAGCAAGGTGACACACCTTGGAAGTGGCTGAACAAGAATTTTAACCCAAGCAGGCTAACAGCCCCAAGATGCTCTCAATCTCTACACCACTTATCTAAGCAGAGGTAGACTGTCAGCTTCTCATCATGTCTTCTCATTCTCAGGCAAAATTAGTTCTCAGGGTGGAAAAATCTTAGCATAATGGTCCAGCACCTCCAAAGGGCCATAGAACATAAATACTACAGACTACATCTGTAGTCTTAAAATTCCATTGGAGGAAGGAAGAGATTAGGGAAAAAAGGTCTAAGATGGCTCCTTATGAGAAAGGAAAGGCAATTAGTAAGAAGTGCTGAAAATACTGCCGTAATCAATACCTCACTGAAAAAAGTAAATATTTATTCTATGTATTAAACTGAGAATGGATTCAGTAAACCACCCCCCAACCCATTAAACCCTTTTCCATGACCACTTAAGAGACTACTGTAGTTGAAGTTCCCATAGAGGAATCATTTAAGTAAAGAAGATCTAGACTTATTAAGATTAACAACAAACCTTTCTTCCTGCATTTTTCCTGCCAGCCTCCTTGACTTGCTATTTTGTTTCTCTAAAGTGGATAAAATATGGGCTTAGGAAAACAGTACTCAGTGGAGTGCAGTGGGAAAAGTACAGTATTGGGACACAGAAGACTGGGGGTGACTTCAGGTCCACCATTTACTGGTGTTGACAAATCATTTCAAATCTTTTGAGTTGTAGACCTTGCATCTACCAAATGGAACCAATAAGGATGGGTAAAGTATGAAAAACAAAGAAGTATTTTAAATGAGGCCTTGTTATTACCGAAAGGAATGGAGGTGGTTGTGCTACTGAAATGAAGTAATAATTTAAATGTGCTTTTAAATATTATCACATTGGAACCTCAAAATAAAGTGGAACAATCATTTCCAGGTCTCCTAAGTACGGAGGAAGCACAGAGTTCAGAGAATTTAGTGCATTACCTAAAGTCACAAGATTAGCAAGGGTCAGACCCAGGTCTATCCTCAAGCAGTGCTCTTTTGGGCAAATCTGTCAACTATCAGAACAGTATTAAATGGTAAATTTCATTGATTTTCTAATGTATTAATGGGGTTTAAGACAACAAAATAGATGATGATGCTGAGAAATGAGTAAACATCCCCACTATGATAATGTTTGTGCTGACTGAGATTCATTGGTCATGGGCTCTTATTAGACTTCTAAATACTTTAACCAAGGTCTTGCATAGCATTTGCTATTCACTCAAAAAAGCATTTATTTTCCCAAAGTTGGCCACAGTGACTGAAGAGTATACGAACAGATAATGACTGAAAATTAACTAACACACTCAATGCAGAAATAGCAATTAAGAAATTCAACACAATATTCCATTTATGTTTTTACATGTTGCCTAAAGCACAACAGGAAGACAAACCTTTAAAGGTTAATGAAGATTATTGTAAGGATGTTAATATATAAAACTGAAATCTAACTTTATTTCTATGAAATGACTTTAATTTTGCTAAATTATTTACAGAGGTAAAATTTTCTGGAACATATCATTATCATTTCCCAAAATTGTTTTGAGGCACACAAAATAAACCAATAGACCAACCAAACAACAAAAACCTGTCTCTAAGATCTCCCAAGATCTTCTGTGTATTATAAAAATACTTTAATAGTACTAAATAAAAAATAAATATGAAAAGGAAATAAATCCATCAATGTCCAATTGCCTTTAAAGTGAGTCAGATGAATGGATAGAGAAGATGTGGTATATATACACAATGGGATACTACTTGGTGATCAAAAAGAATTAAATATTGCCATTTGCAACAATGTGTATGGAACTAGAGTATATTATGGCTAAGTGAAATAAGTCAGTCAGAGAAACACAAATATATGATTTCACTCTTTTGTGGAATTTAAGAAACAAAATGGATGAACAGTGGGGAACGGAAGGAAAAACAAAATAAGAGAAAACAAAGAGGCAAACCATAAGAGATTCTTAGCTATAGAGAACAAACTAAGGGTTACTGGAGGGGGAAGTCGGGTGGGGGGAGGATTGGCTAAAGGGGTGATGGGATTAAGGAGGGCACTTTTTGGGATCTGCACTGGGTGTTACATGTAAGTGATGAATCACTAAATTCTACTCCTGACAGTATGAGTAACTTATCTAACTAACTTGTTAACTAACTTGAATTTAAATAAATTTTTTAAAAAAGTTTTTTCAATGAAAAAATAAGGTGAGTCAATATCCTTTTCTCTAATCATAAGCTTCAAAAATGCAGTTCATAAAATATCTTTTGATTTTTTATTTTGGATATTTCTTATATATGCTAATGAATAATTGTGATGGTATTAGTCAGATCTGATTCACACTCATTAAGGAGTAACTTCCTTTGGTGCAATAGAAATACTCATTGAATTTTTCTGACACGTTGCATATATTATCTATTCTGATCTGAGCAACAACCCGTAAGGAGAAGGGCAGCTATTGTTATTGTTGATTTACAAGTAAAAAAAATAATCAAGAAGGATTCTATATTTTCAGGTTTAAAATAATCGTAAAGACCATCTGTTTAAACCAATGGTTGACTGCCCTCTGAGTTTCCTACTTTTTTCTGTAACTACATGTAGCAAAGGGAGTGACACATATCATCTCCCAGCGAGATTATTCTTAAACTGACCAGATCTGAATTTGAGGAGACTTTTCCTACAGTGAACCACAATCCATTCACGTAATCTTAACCACTGGCCCTAAATTACCTTTGAGGCCACACAAGACAAATCTCACTGCCCTTGGACAAACAGATTCTGAAATATATATATGCTTGGCAATGTCTCCCTAGTGTTCTTTCCTTCAGGCTAAGCATCTTACTTCTTCAAAATTCTTCCTATCTTAAGTATATATACGACATATGATGAAAATATATTTTACATTAACTTAGTATATACTTGTACATTAATTTACTGTATCACTTTATATTTAATGTGTAATATAAAATATAATGTATAATTATATATTTATGTAAATATATATAAATATCTTTTACAATCTGTATATATAGGTCCTAAGTACTATTTTTCTCTGTAAGATTTTATACCTGCCTATGGAAGTAGAGCTGAATGTCATCTGATTGTATTGTTTAACCAAGTCAATACATATTTGAGTAATTACTATATGCCCCAAATTTGACCAGCATTTATGGAAAAAAACCAAAGTGGTATAACATATGGTAACTTTCCTCAGATGATAGTCCAGTTGGAGATACTTAATCTTAAAAGTATATGGAATACTCCAAGTAAAATGAAATACTATAGTATCTGATACTAATTATAACTGCAGTAGGAATTTATAGGATTATCAAATACAGGTCACTTATGTCCCAACTTCTGTTGCCTTGCCCATGGCACACGCTGCTAATAGCCCACTAGACTGAATGTTGAATCTGGATGCATTAACTTGAGAATCCTACTCTAAGTGAAGTAATTTAAAAGAAGTAATTAAAGGTAAGTCAGATGGATATCTAGAGTTCATCTGTACAGTGTTAAATTAGCTCTTAGAAAACTGGGAAAATATGTTAAATGTGCTTGACATATTTTTCCTCAGAATTTATTACTGGTTTTGTTATTGTTATAGGTTATTATTAACAGATTTTATAGAAACAACTTGCTTTTAAGTGTAATTCCGTATAAGAAGTTTGACTCATGAAAACAACATGCTTTAATAAAATTCCTCAATGCCTCATTATAGCTAGAATTTATACTCTTCTTTTTCAGGTTTCTAAATTTACAGTTTAGAAATGACTGTAATAATAGTTTGTCCATCAATAATGATAGAGGGACTTAAATGGACTTTTATAAAACTTGGAATACTATGGGATGCTTTTCCTTTTTCACAAAGGAAACAGTAGAGAGAACGGTTAAATATTTTTCCCCAAGGTCACAACTAGATACACACACACACACACACACACACATTTGGTATGCTCAGTAATTTGATACCCCCCTCAGATATTTTATTTGCAAAGTTACTACAAGATATATAACTCCTTTTCTATGTTTCTTTGGTAGGAGCTAGTTTAGATAGGCTGAGCTTGAGGACATAAACAATAAAAGGTGTTTTATCAAAGTTGGTAGCATTTTCTTCACCAAACCATTGGTGGTTCCTTGGTGGAAACCTTATGCCTCTACAGTAATCCTGACCATAGTGTGTATGGGCCGTGGGGAGTATAAGCTCAAAAGAGCCAAAAAGGGATAGCCCAGGGGCAGTCTAAAATCTCTGCTCGGCAAGACAAAGGGAAGTGTCAGCCTTTCTGAGTTATGTTTCCATACTGCAAATATCATACATCTGCACCTAGGAAATATCTGAATCACTCTGAGAATGATTCTGGCTCATCTGTCAGTCACCTGTCTTTCTTAGGCCAAGGTACATGCCTGCTACTTTCTGAGCACAGGGAAGTATCTTGCCTCACAGTAAATCATTTCCTTAATGAGACATATTAAGGAGAACCCCAAGCTTTGAAACATCCTAGCAGAGTATATGCTTATTAACTTACTTTTGTAAAATGACAATAGTTATAAAAATAGTTTCAACAGCAAGGTACCTAATTTTGCACAGGCATGAGGCACAGGGATTAGCCATTTTTAGAGAATGCTTTTTAAAGCCCCTTAGCCACAATGCTTCTGAAACCAAGGCTCCAGGGTGGGCCGATCACTTGACTTGCTACGGATGTTCTCCTAATGCTAGGTAATGGCATACAGGAAAGAACCCAGGACTTTGAGCCTCATTAGAATACACTGTGCTCTCTTCAATGCAGTTCCCAGGTAAGATAACGGGAAGCAAAATACATACTATGAGTCACGTTCCTTAAACATAAAAAGATGATGATGGCATTTAATCCTGCACTTGGAAACTGACAGTGCCACCCTCAGATAGTGTACTTAAAGTCTTTGCACATATTTCCAGGTGCAAAGAAATTCTCAGTGATCTATCCTTTAGGTCACTGTCAAGTTGTGAAGGCAATGATTGAGAGTGCTGGCATCAAAGGTAAATTTACAATAAGCTGCAAGTGACAGACTGGAATCCACGAAGCAAGGACAATCTATGCCTTGCCAACCACCGCATCTCTTATACCCAGCTGCAAGCAGGCATTCGAGATGTGCTTTCCGAGAAGTGAATGACTGTGGTAAGGTGACATTCAACTCTAGAGCTAGAGAACAAAAGAGCCCTATGAATGCTCTACCTCCCCTTGACTTTTAGCTGGTTGTGACACGGGGTGAATAATGAGGGTTAACCATGATGTCATTCTTCTGACTGTCTTCAGTAGATCACATGGAATGTCTTTTATTAAATTAAAAGATTGTTTTTAATGAAGGGAGAAATACATATTTTGGCAACTGATGTGACAGGAAAAACCTGACATGAATTAATGAGGACATGTCATCACAGAGATTAAGCTAAATGAACAGCAGCTCTGCTAGGTCCTGGGCTTTTCAAGATACTGGCCCATCTTCTTCCTAGAGAAAGGCTGCTGTGTGGGATAGAAAACAGTTGGCTAATTATAGATGGGGACAGGAGAAAAGACAATACTCCTAAAAGCTGGTGCCACAGCCCAAGCCGTAGTAGTAGAAAGGCAAGGTGTTTGGAAGGAAGGAATTATCTTGATCACCTGAGTCCCAGTTCTTGACCCGTTACTCGCACACTGCACGCACTGAGTAAATTCCTATAACCAATCACTAAATATCAAATGAGTAAATCCTAGTTAAAAGGTGGAGAAAGACTGACAGTTTAGATTAAAATTATCTAAAAAACGTGATTAAAAAAAGGTACCAAATGTCTTAGCCACTTAATTGGGGTCAGTTAGGATACATCTTTATGTAAAATGAACAGAAGAAATACAACTGCAATTTACAGGAAGAACGCACGTGCGCGCGCGCGCACACACACACACACGCACACGCTTATTTGGTTTCTTGGATTCCAGGGTTCCCATTCATCTCTTATCCCTGGTTGACATGGACTCTGATAAGAATTCAGTTGAAAGAGGGGCTGGGCAGAGAGATTAACAAGTTTCCAGCGTGGTCAAGCAGCTTCCTCATTTACTCTTATGGAATCTATCACAGATGGAAGTTCCGGAGGTTACAGAAGCTACAAGGAAAAACTACAGGTAAAACTGTGGTGTGGGGGGTAAAAAAGGCTACCAAGCTCTTGAAATGGATTCAGTTTTCTCCTTCCTTCAAACTACATTGATGCTATTAATTTTCGACATAATTATTTTATCAGTAAAAATAAAACCACACAGTGGTACTAGATGTACTCAAATTCAATAATTTGATCATTTTTTTCAAGTTTCTCTGTTATTGTGTAAATAACCCAATGCTTTTTGTTCCCTATAAATAATGTTTATCTGCTTCTGCTAGACAGACTAGAAGAAGCCCAGAAAATCCTTAATGAAAAGCTATTTAGGAATCATGAGCATGATCATATGACTCAAGGACAGATTTCAAAATTGTCAAAGGAAGCAGGAAGTGGGTATGGTATGGAAAGACAGTATCTGCATTCTATTCCTGCTGTCTCCATCCTCTGGGTGACCTGGGATGACTCACATCTCTCTTTCTGAGTTCCTGCAGTGACTCAGTCATTTTTAGAAAGTTCTGTTTAATTCTATATTATGCATAAATCATTTCCTCTGGAAAGCATAATATACAAAATAATCTTTTTACTTTTTTCTTCTCTCTGTACCCCAAGTGGGTTATTTTTATTTGTTTTTTAATGTTTATTTATTTTTGAGAAAGAGAGAGAGTGCAAGCAGGGGAGGGGCAGAGAGAGAAGGAGGCACAGAATCTGAAGCAGACTCCAGGCTCTGAGCTGTCAGCACAGAGCCTGACACAGGGCTCGAACTCAAGAACCCATGAGATCATGACCTGAGCCGAAGTCAGATGCTTAAGCAACTGAGCCACCCAGGTGCCAAGTGGGTTATTAACTCCCGTTGTTTAGGACATTGAAGTGAAATGCCATTATATTTACAGCATTTAATCGTAAAAAACTAATGATGAAAATATTGTAGAAAATAATTTTCAAAGTTTTTGAATTATGAGACATGACAACAATGACTTTTATAGTCTGGAAGAAAAAAAGTCTCTATTAGAATTTGGGAATTAGTTTAGGTCTACCAGGAAAACACTAAATGTATCATCTGTGGTATCAGATTCAGTGGATCCTAATATTAAAACACATATTCTCAAAGTTCTGTATAAGAATCATCCAGAACTCCAGAACTCAGCAGCTGTGGCCCCATACAGTGTTTCTATCCAGTATCCCCTGTGAAAGGTGCAGGTTGGACCAGAAAACACTTTCAGGGACACTGTTACAGGCGGTCACCACCTGTTTCTTTGTCAGTATCTCTCTGAGAGTTATGTTAACATCTATAAATAGAATGACTCATGGCTAACTTTAGGGATTTGGACACAGGCTCATTAAATAAGAAGGTACTTTTAAAGGACAAGCATTTGACCTTGGCTAATGTTCTATCAGTAGACAATGTTTCAACTGAGATCTTAAATTTGCTCCTAAAGATTCCAAAAATGTTTTTCGTTGTCATTTTAAGACTCTGATCTCTGTTAATTTTAGTGCAAAAATTGTAAAGATGTGAATAACTGTTTATCAAATAGTTTGTACAATACTGTTGAAATGTACACAAATACTAGGTTAGTGAGATTTTGTTTTTGTTTTTTTTAAAATAGTCCTCAACCAATGCAAAACTTCAATATTCTGATGAAAGCAAAATAACAAGTTCTTTATTAGATGCTGCTGGGCCCAAGAGCACCAGTCTTGTAAAAGCAAAAGAATCAGAAATCCCCCCAAGACAACTTTGAGACAGTGTTCTCTCACTCCATACCACTCCATAGTCAGAGAGGAGTAAGCTATTATTACATTATATTTATTCAAGTTATACTGAAAAAGAATTGTGTGCAAGCATCAACAGTACAGAGAAATTGCCACATGGCTGATTCTTATCCTTGTTTGTGGAGTCACAAAAAAAAAATATAAGATGTGTTAAAAATAAGCATATACAGTTAAGCATCTGACTTCGGCTCAGGTCATGATCTCACGGTTCGTGGGTTCGAGCCTCACATTGGGCTCTGTGCTGACAGCTAGCTCAGAGCCTGGAGCCTGTTTCAGATTCTGTATCTCCCTCTTTCTCTGACCCTCCCCTGCTCAAGCTGTCTCTATCTCTCTCATAAATAAATAAAACATTAAATTTTTTTTAAAAAATAATAAGCATATACAAAACGCTTAGAAGGCACCAAGGAGACAGAAACTGAGTCCATCCAAAAAGCAAAAAATACAGGCTTGGAGATGGCTTTTAAACTGGGATCACAAAAGGCCAGTGTTGATTTGAGAATAGAGAAGTAAATTTCAAGCAGACTGAGTAGGAATGAAGGGAAAAGCACAGAGCTGCAAAAGTATCTATTCCCATTCACAAAATCTCAGAGTTCAGAGTGTGTGGGATTGAGTGGAGGGGGATGCAGACTGGAAGGGTAGGCTGGACACAGATTAATAATAGCATGCATTCAGTCTACACACAATTCACTTACTTCCTAACCCCATCAATTCTGAGATGGACTTTATTCTTTTCATCTTTCACACCATACCTGTGAATGCATGTAAACACTTGCAAAGTGGATGCATACAGCTTGGAATAAAATAATTTTAAGAACTGTCTCAACCCTAATACTCCTAGGAAATAGACAACAACCTTATGTGGAACAAAACATGGAGATCGGTAACTCAGAAAAGTCAGGCTTTGACTGTAAAGTTGTAAGAACAACCTAACCTCAGTTAACCTTCACTTAGTTTGCTAATATTTTGCTTTTTACTTATGTGCAAGAGTAATAGATAATAAAAACCTTTTTTTCCCCTAAAAAGTCTTTCAGGTAGAATGAAATTAAAACTCAAAGGGATATAAGAAAGAAAGAACTATACCACAGTTTAATGTGTAGATTATTTTTCCTTAGTGGTACATGAGAAATGTTGTGTTTTGTGATCCCAGACATCTTCGATTTGCTTAAATAGGTTACTCAGCAAGCCACGCATGCCGAGGACCTGCCACACTGTGCCAGGCACAGGCGCATTAATGATGAGCAAAGCATGATCTGGCCCAAATCTCACATTGCTTCCAGCCTCCGGTCTTGATGCTGGGCCGAAAGCTTAGACTATGTAGTACACAGCGAATCCCCAGGAGGTTTTAAGATCAGGAATTGTGTGATGAGCGATGTGTTGAGGGAACTTCACTCTCGCAATGATATATACAGGCTGTGAGGCAGGAAAGGAGACTGGTGGTTCAGAAGCCAGTTAGAAAGATCTTGAAATAGTTTGCATGAGACATAATGAGGACCTGAATTAAGGCACGGCCACAGGCAGAGAAAGAAAGAGGATTTAAGCACCATGATTCCCACCGCTCAGAGTTCTTGATCAAAGAAAACTAGCAGACAATTTAAACTGCCTTCACACTGATGGAAATACAGGATAGCATTTGAGAGTTATTTAATCCACCAAACAGATTTTTCATTTTCAAAGTGGTATGTACACTTTGGCCCTAAATCGCCCAACACTGAGGACAAGGCACTGGGGCGAGCCCCAGGAAAACAAAGAATTGAGTCTTACCAGGTGAAGGGGAGAGAGATCAACAGGTGCTGCAATTACCCCAGCGTGCGGTATGCAGTAATAGAGGTCTAAGGGAGGCACTGAGAAAGCTCAAATGGGAAGCACTGGCCAGAGATGGGCCAAGGTTGGGGGCGGGCGGGGTGGTGGTGTCACACTTGACCAGATGCTCATAGAAGCCATACAAAGAGCCCACAAGGTAGACACTGCAAGAAAGAACCTTCTGGGCAGAGGTAAGCCTGTGTAAAAACAGAGCTGAGAAAAAGCAAAACATATATGGAGTAATTTTCAATATATGAATATGTTTACTCACAGTGCAGAGAAATAAGGGGGCCTTTAACCCAAAGGACCTTACATCACATTAAAGCATTTCAATTTCATTCTAGAGCAGTATAAACCCACTAAAGGATTGCCTATATTTCCATTAATATAGGCCTCTGAAAAATTTTATGACTATAAATTGGATCACATATAAAATTAATCCCCAAAAGAATTTTCAACAAGTTTTAAAATAAATGATCAAAAGCAAGGGAAAAGATGACTAATAAGTCCTACTAAAGTATGCAACTAATTTAAAATGCTCCTGGGAGTGTCTGGGTGGCTCAAGTCATAATCTCACGGCTTGTGAGCTGAGCCTCACTTTGGGTTCTGTGCTGACAGCTCAGAGCCTGAAGCCTGCTTCGGATTCTGTGTCTCCCTCTCTCTTTGCCCATCCCTACTCCCCCTCAAAAATAAACATTAAAAATATTAAAAATAAAATAAAATAGAATGCTTCTGAAAAAGCGAAGTGCCAGGAGCAGTAAACTGCTGACCCATTTAAAATCTTGTCCCTTTACAAGTCCAATATCAAGGAGAATGGGTGGCTCTGTTTTCAGAATAATTTCATGACACACTTTGATGTAATAGAAAAGGTATCTATAGATACTGAGTAGTCTAAAGATCCTTTTTTGTAAAGATAGCAACATATGGGAAAATTTTCCAGTTTATTCAAAGTTTCTCTCTTATATTTCTGAACATAGTATACCTAAGGATATAAAATAAAAGAAAGGATTATTTTAACATCACCATTTTGGTTTGCTGTCATGTACATAGATTTTTTTTTCTTACAAATAGTTTATTTTCAAGTTGGTTTCCATATAACACCCAGTGCTCATCCCCACAAGCGCCCTCCTCCATGCCCATCTCCCCCCCCCCCCCCCCCCCCCCCCCATCTGCCCTCAGTTTGTTCTCAGCATTCAAGAGCCTCTCATGGTTTGCCTCCCTCCCTTTCCCCCACCATTTCCCCCCTTCTTCTCCCCCATGGTCCTCAGTGAAGTTCCTCCTAATCCTCCTATACGTGCAAACATATGATATTTGTCCTTCTCTGCCTGACTTATTTCGCTCAGCATAACACCCTCAAGGTCCATCCATGTTGCTACACATGGCCAGATTTCATTCTTTCTCATTGCCATGTAGTATTCCATGGTATAGATAAACCACATCTTCTTGATCCATTCATCTGTTGATGGACACTTAGGCTCTTTCCATGTTTTAGCTATTGTGGAAAGTGCTGCTATGAACATTGGGGTACATATGCCCCTAGGCATCAGCACTCCTGTGTCCCTTGGGTAAATTCCTAGCAGTGCTATAGCTGGGACATAGGGGAGTTCTATTGTTATTTTCCTGAGGAACCTCCACACTGTTTTCCAGAGGGGCTGCACCAGTTTGCATTCCCACCAACAGTGTAGGAGGGTGACCGTTTCTCCACATCCTCGCTAGAATAGATTCTTAAAATGTGCTGTTTCTGAGTTCAGACTTACAAGGATTTCACAAATTTAAGAAACTACAAAGGCATAAAAAATTTAGCTAATATCATCTTCTCTTTTGGATATTTGTTTAGACCCATGTTGTATCATTTTAAAATTACCACTGAAGAATGAATGAAGTTCATTTGTCCTGAGTCTTTGATTACACACATCTGAGAAAGAAATCAAATGCAGATGGAGTCAAGGGGAAGACCACGGTCTGTGTGTTTCACACAAAAAATGTTTTGAAATATTTAGCAGACTTTGGGGCCCTGAACTGTGTACACGGCAGGCATCTAGCCCAGTGTGCTTGCTTTCCTCACATAATCTCATGTCCTCATGGGGTTTAGCTCCCCACTGCGTGAGCATTGTAGCAGCCCTCCTGACATTATAAATCGTATTGGTTATTTACACATGTGACTCCCTTTCACCCACTAACCTGTACAACACTGAAGAACCAAGAATAATGTTTTATTTATTTTTGAATCTTTTTATAACAAAAAGTCAAATGCCTTGCCAAAAAAAAGCTTAATACTTAACAATTTTTATTGCTAGTCTCAATAGATACTAGCATTTCTAGAAAAATGATTTAGATTTCATATTGTATAAATATTGCTTCTTAGTGCTACTTTTAATTTTTTTTAATGTTTATTTATTTTTGAGAGACAGAGAGAGAGATAGACAGAGCACAAGCAGGGGAGAGGCAGGGAGAGAGGGAGACACAGAATCTGAAACAGGCTCCATCCAGGCTCTGTGCTTTCAGCTCATGAACGGTGATGCAGGGCTCGAACTCATGAACCGTGAGATCATAACCTGAGCTGAAGTCGGACGCTTAACCAACTGAGCCACCCAGGTGCCCCTCTTAGTGCTATTTCTGAATCATTAATGCTCCCACTAGCATACATCAAACATCATTAGAACCAACATTTGAAAAGCAAAAAGAAAAACCATCCTATTATTCTGAATTAAATATAATCTTCATATAAATTGCTTTAAAATGGAACTATCTTTGGGGCGCCTGGGTGGCTCAGTCAGTTAAGTATCCAGCATGGGCTCAGGTTTGACTCAGGTCATGAATTCATTGTTCATGAGTTCGAGCCCTGCGTGGGGCTCTGTGCTGACAGCTCAGAGCCTTGAGTCTGCTTTGCATTCTGTGTCTCCCTCTCTCTCTGTTCCTTCCCTGCTCACACTCCATCTGCCTCTCTCTCTCTCTCTCTCTCTCTCTCTCTCTCTGTCTCTCTCTCTCTCTCCCCCTCTCAAAAATAAAATATCCAAAAAAATTAAAAAAACTGAACTAGCTTTGAAGTGAATGATTATGTGTACACAAAATTTCTCAAAATGTCAAAATTATAAGAACAAATCCTTGATTCTAAATAGTACATGTTTAAAGAATGACTACTTTGGCATATTTTCTGGACAAGTTTTTGTTCCTAACTGGGTAGAATTCATCTGTATAACTAAAATATATATTTACATTACAGCCAGTATATACACTTGTAAGATTTCCAATATTACGTACTCTGAGGTAGCCCTAGACTCCAGATGGTCCAGAATAGAATGTTCAGAGTATCAATGTTAAAACTAACATTCTCAGATGATTGTATTCTTGTCATCACCTCAAGACCATATATATATATATATATATATTTTTTTTTTTTTTTGTACTAAACCTTGAGTGAATAAACACAATGTAATTGTTTTTTTCAGTCACTTAAGATGTGAATGGAGTCAGGCTCCACATCTTCAGCATTGATGGGTCCCACAGGAGCACAAAGAATGTGTTACCTATTCTCTCAGTTCCCAATTCCTTATGGAAACAGTTCTGAGTATCTTTGCTACTTTCCAAAATACCGCCAGAGAAGCAAACTTGTTTTAATTCTAGAAGCAGAAGTTAAACAACTCAATGAGCTGCTTGTTCTTGAGAAATAAGGAAACAATTTTCTGAGGCACAAAGGAAAAATTCTAATCGTTGCAGACTAGCTCTGTTTTCAAACTAAGAAAGAAAAAGGAATATCTCCTTCAGAGCTCTATAAAAAAGAAATACAAAAATATTTAAGGAATAATTCTCCTAAGCTCATGAGGTACCAAGATGGCTTAGAGATGTCTGTTCGCTCTATATGAAATACTGATTGGTGTTGGGGCACCTGGGTGGCTCAGTTGGTTGAGTGTCCGACTTTGGCTCAGGTCATGATCTGACGGTTTATGGGTTTGAGCCCCATGTCCGGCTCTGTACTGACAGCTCAGAGCCTGGAGCCTGTTTTAGATTCTGTGTCTCCCTCTCTCTGACCCTCCCCTGCTCATGCTCTCTCTCTCTTTCTCTCTCAGAAATAAAACATTTAAAAAAAAAAAAAAGAAATACTGATTGGTGCCATAGGAGGTATGGACTTAGTTTCTTATATAAACTGTTGTATCAGCCATGGGAAGGGCATGCTTATGGAGAATACCCCAGCAGTGTGTTTATTTCAGAGCTTCCTGTCCTTGTTTAATGTTTTGATTGCTTTTGTTTGTCCTTTCCAATCCAAGGTTTAGGACTGCAATAATGTAGTGGTTTTATTTTTTTCTCCTCTGAGTAAAATTTAACATTATATGGACATTTCCTAATTTTTATATTTCCCAAGTCCTTCTTGTTTGCTTCACGGACTCTAAACTTAAGATACTACATATAGTCAAACACGATGATATCAATTATAATCTTAAAGGTAATGGGGAGCATTGAAATGTGCACTTGGGATGTGGCCAGGCATGATTTTTATCAAGTAATTGCTAATAAATTACAATATTATGAGGAATACCTTCATAGTCACACCTTAGCTTTGTGTGATAAAGCAAGTAGCTCACCTTACTCTCAGGTGTCTATTTCAAACACTTAGACAACTGATCATTCACTTATTTAAACATCCGTCATAGCATGAATAAATTATGGCACATCCATCCCATGAAATATTATACAGCAATGCAAAGCTGAGCTATAACTCCACTGGCCTGGAGTACGCACCACTCCACTGTGAGAGGTAATTTAGTAAAATACCAAATTTCAGAGTAATGTTCATAGTACATTTTTATTTTTGATTAAAATGTGTATGCATGTGGGAGGGTACACACGTGTTGTTTTGATATGAAGAAAAATGTGGAAGGATATTCTTCACTGCCAGGAGAGTATACTTAGAAAGAGGATGTGGCATAATTTTTCCTTATTCAGCTATACCAGGTTTTATTTATATGAATAAAAACATATTTTGTAAATTTGAGTATCTAACGAAGGAAGTATAGGTAGAATTTTTAAAAATTAATTTTGGACTGAATTTGTTCTAATTTTTCAAATTTATTACCAAGCTACTGTTGATCCTATTGCTACACTTATTAGCTGTATAATGTTGGGATATGTATTTACTCCTTTTATAGCTCAGTATACTGATCAGTGCAATAGTAATTATTACACCAGTCTCATAGTAGTGGTTGTGATAAGTGTCGATACACAGAAAGCACACAGAATGCTGGCTTATATTAAACAATAAATGTCATCTTCTAATCTAAGTGGTAGTGCATCTGGGGCTATTTCTAAAGAAATAATTTGCTGAAGTTTCTGGAAGACTCCACTGGTTGTGTGACTAAAGCATCTTCTGTGTGACTACCTGCTTTTTGGCTCAGAACTTTGGATAGTTTTCCTCATTTAAATATAGGTGGAAGGAAAGCAAGGACTGCAAATTTTTCTCACTATTAAACAAAGAGGCAAAGGTGAACAAAGGGGTATCATCTGCTGTAGCAGGCTAATT
>NW_024081324.1:45230-150636 GCF_003009895.1 Hyaena hyaena
TCATTTGCAACTATCTTTTCCCATTCCGTTGGTTGCCTATTAATTTTCTGGGTTGTTTCCTTGGCTGTGCAGAAGCTTTTAATCTTGATGAGGTCCCAACAGTTTATTTTTGTAGCAGGCTAATTCTTAACTAGGAAAGTTTAACCCCTAAAACATCTTTTCGATTCAAGCAAAATCCATATATTTTTAAATCAGGTTTCCAGATGATTGTGGTTTTCTGGCTTCCAAGATGCAAATTCATGGTCAACTATAAATATCAAGCCAGGCAGCAGAATGCTAATTAAGTAATCTAGTTAAATACTCAAGTTTCAAAAATTATGTGCTTTTCCCAACCTACCCCTTGCAAACTTTATATCAGAGGAAAGAAAATGCTTTAATTATTTAAAATAATGTAAGACAATTTTGATATTTGAATAATGTTAAAAATATCAATACTGTTGACTGAAATAAAGAAAAAGAAAATCCAATCTTAAGCAAAGAAGAAGAAGAAGGAGAACAACAACAACAACAACAACAACAACTAGTGAGTAAAGGGAATTTAGTTTACTTCTGGGGGTGGAGAGGAGTTTCTGCACCTCTACTATATCCAGTATTCTAAATCACATAAACATCCACCACTGCCCATCAACAACTGAAAAGCAAGAACATCCAGTAGATTTCTATGTTGCTAGACCTACTCCATTGTTCATTTAAAACAGAAAGTGCTCGGAAAGCTATTATTCTAAGAAAAAGGTAAATAAAATTTTTCATGAGTCTCATTTTTTCAAGTAATCATTTCAAAATGACTTTAAATAATGTAGTAAGCTCAATATAACATTCTGAAATATATAATAAGTGCTTACAATCGTTTTAATATAAAGTTAAAAGTAGGATGCTCTCCCCAATGCCATTTAAATCATTTAAACCATACAGTAAGAGGTATTAGTAAATGGTAGTGCCGAGATAAAAATAGGAGAAATATCATTTAAAAATTACAAAACATTATGGGTTTGAAAGGAATCTGATATAATGGATATAGCAAACCAAGCATGTCACAAAGGTTTTCTCTTTCTATGATACCTATGCCTTTGTCAGGCTGCCTTGTTCTTGGTCCCATTTCACCAGGAATTAAATGTCACCAGAAATCCATATGTTTGGTCCCATCAACACAAAGGTTTGTTTTCCCACTTGCACAGCAATCAGAGATCAATTTGATGATGGAACTACCAAATTTTTCTATATAATAACAGAGGAAATAACAACAGAAGAAGCTGGTAGATTCCACCTACCCTGGGCTGTTTTCGTCCTTCGTCATTTCTGTGCAGGTGAGCAGGCAACCTTATAGCTGTGTGGGAGCCCAGTCTGATCTGATAAGTGTTCTGTTACCTGTGCACTTGGCCCTTGATGTCTCACAAGATCCACCCACAGCTCCACCAAGGGCCAGTAGTTAGGGGAGGAGGTGGTATGCAGAAAAACGTCCAAGGAAAAAGGGACCCTAAAATCCATGCAGCAAGATATTATCTCCTCTGCCCCCATGCATAGAAAATGCCATTCAGTGAGTACAGGAAGGCAGGTGTTGTATGCATCTACAAATGTGTTTTTCTTCATAGCATATAACTTAAACCATATAATAAGAAGTATTAGTAAATGAAAGGTAGAAATGAGATGAAATTTCCTTGTAGCATAAAAGAAAACACAGAAACAATTTAGAGACAGTGACAATATCAGACTTTTAACCACAAAGGAACATAACATTGATGTCTGCACCATTCTCACTACAATTCACTGTGTTCTTCCTGAGTGCTAGGCATTATCTATTACTTAATTAATCTAAGTGGCCTGTGAGGTAGGTACCACACATATTTTCATTTAACACAAGGAAGAATGGAATATTTAGCAAGGTTGAGGAAGTTGCTCAAGGTCAAATAACGAGGAAATGGCAGAGATGGGATTTGAACTCTGTCTTTTAAGACTACCAAGATTGACTTCCTGATCACTTTATCACATTTCCCTCTCATTATTACATTACTTTCAGTAGATCCCTCATAACACCAGAACATTCTTCCTGAATATTACAAGAAAAATACTTAGATAAGGTAGACTTAGTAATTTAATGTGACACATGAAAACAGATAAACCTCAATACTGTTAAATTAATACCCTCAAAAAGTTTTAAATGCCTTTAAAGAAATATTTAACCTTTAACCTTCAAAATCTGGGGTGTAGCTGATAAAATAATAAAAATCTACAACTCAACATAAAAAAACCCTCAAATAATTCAATTAAAAAATGGACAGAAGACATGATCAGAGATTTCTTCAAAGAAGACCTACAGATGGCCAAAAGATACATGAAAAGATACTCAATATTACTCATCATCAGGGAAATATACATCAAAACCACAACAAGATATCACCTCATACATGTCAGAATGGCTAGAATCAAAAACTACAGAGAATAAACTGAGGGTTGCTGGAGGAGTGCTGGGTGAGAGGATGGGCGAAAGGGTACTTGGCATTAAGGAGGGCACTTGTGATGAGCACTGGGTGTTATATGTTAGTGATGAATCGTTAAGTTCCACTGCTGAAACCAATACTACACTGTATTTAATAAAATCTTAGGGCCGCCTGGGTGGCTCAGTCGGTTAAGCGTCCAACTTCGGCTCAGCTTATGATCTCGCGGTTTGTGAGTTCGACTCCGCATTGGGCTCTGTGCTGACAGCATGGAGCCTGGAGCCTGTTTCATATTCTGTGTGTCTCTCTCTCGGCCCCTATCACGCTCACACTCACTCTCTCTCTCTCTCTCTCAAAAAAAAAAAAAAAAAAATTTAAAAAAAAAATAATATTAAAAAACACACACACACACACACACAAGCAACAACAAGTATTGGTGAGGATGTGGAGAAAAAGTAATTCTGAAATGTTGGTGGAAACACAAACTGGTACAACCAGTGTGGAAAGCAGCATGGAGATTAGAATTAGAAATAGAAATTATCAAAAAATTAGAAATAGAAATTAGAAATAGAATTAGAACTAGAAATAAAATTATCATAGAATCCAGTAATTTCACTACTGAATACATACCCAAAGAAAATGAAAACACTAATTCCAAAAGATACATGCACCCCTATGTTTACTGCAGCATTAGTTAAAATAGCCCAAATATGGAAGCAACCCAAGTATCCATCAATAGATAAGAGGATAAAGATGATATGGTATATATATAATGGAATATTACTCTGTCGTAAAAAGAATGAATTCTTGCTACTTGCAACAACAATGGGATGGATCTAGACGGTATAATGCTATGTGAAGTAAGTCAGTCAGAGAAAGACAAATATATGATTTCACTCACATGTTGAATTAAAAAAAAAAAACAAGAAAAAAGGAGACAAACAAAAAAACAGACTCTTAAGTATAGAGATCTGTTGATTATAAGGGAGGTCAGGAGGGAAGGGCATTGGGTGACATAGATGCTTTAAAGGAGTTAAGAGTTCACTAGTGATGAGCACCCAGTGATGTTTAGAATTGGTGAAACAATGTAACACTGTGCATGGACTAAACCAAATTTATTTATTTATTTAACTATACTGAATTTTGAAAAAATAATTACAACAAAGAAATCAAGTTGAAATGTGAAAATACACTAAGAACATTGAGACACAAATAGAGCAAATGTGAACACTAGATAATAAGATTCAAGAGGCATAACAGGAAACAAAGACCCTTTCACACCTGACGAGGACTGACAAATCACGGCGGTACATCTCAGTACTTAAACAATGATCACGGTAATGATCCTGAATGATCAATATTTCAAAAGGCAGGAAAATGTGCCATACTTTTTAAAAAGTTGTCCATCAAAGTTATTTTAAAAATTACTTGTGCTAAGCTGATCATTCCCATGAAGGTATAAATTCCCTTGAGAGTTATTAGAAGCCCTCAGAACCTTCAACATAATGTATTCTCTTCAAATGTTTGTTAAACAAATTAAAGGAGTATATATGTAAAATCTGGGAAACTTTGAGACAGACCAAAAAATCAGAATTAGTGATATCCCTGCATTACCACTTAAGAGCAATCATTTGTTAAATTTCTTCTATAAGCTAGTAACTTTGAATATACCATTATTAATTGACAACAACACAGAAAAATATATATATTGGTATGCCTATTTTACAGATAGATGGAACGGAGATGTTGAAAATTTATGTTAATTGCCCCAGTTTGCAAAACATGTAATCAGCAGAGGCAGCATTCGAACTCAGAGTGCTTGATCCCAAAGCCTGTGATACCAATCACTATATATTAAATTAATTTCAGAATCAGTTTTATTTGATTCTATTTCAAGTTGAAATATTATTCATACATGCTTAATCTTTGCAACATGGTCTAATGTTCATATCTTCATAAAAGACAGGGAGATAAAATGTGTTTCAAATTCCATTTCATAGAGGATTACCAATAACTAGAATGGTTTTTATCAGTTGAAAATAAAGAGTAATAAAGCCTGGTTAAAAATATTCTGTAAACATGGTCCTTAGATGTAAGGACCAGCATCATCACAAATACAAGGAGCAGAAAGAACAAAACACATGTCCTTTAAAAGGACAAGCTGGAATGAAAACTCAGATTTCTTCCACCAGAAATTATTGTAAAAATTCAATTTCTAAGTGCAGAAACTCCCTATCAGCTCAGGGAAGCATGAAATAGGATAGCCCGGGGGCATTCCCACACCTTGCCTGGTGAAGAGAAGTAGAAATGAGAGCAGTGTCCTCAGACTACAGACCAATCTGTTAGGGAACCACATCTGCACACAACCAGGGGTCCGCCTTGCCGATGTCTAGAGGGTTAGAGTGAAGGGGAGATGAGCCACCTCACATCACACTCCTACTTTTCACCCTCATCCATCTGCTCAGACCGGAGACGCAAACTGTCACAAAGCCAAGCTCCATTTCACAGCCTTGGAAGAGAAGCCTCTGTTTCCTTCCCTCTGCGCACACTGAAGTTGGAAAAATATGCCCAGACTGTGGTCTGCCTTGCTGACGCTTCTGTTCACCGGCACCCCTACCCCATGAGAACTTAAGGCCAACTTGCTTGCAAGGTACGACTTAACCTGGTGCAACAAAACAATCTGATTTTGCTACTCTTCCTTCAGGAGGAGCTGTTTTCACTGCCCTTTAAGAGCAGAGCAGCAGTGAGAGAGTTCTTGCCAAGCGTAGAAATTTTCCTACGACTCTGCAATCTGAACAGTGCTAAGCTGTGCACTAATTAGCATGGGTGTCCTTTTATTTCTGTCCCTAACGTTTTCAGTCAGGTGAAATCTGAATAAGTAGACATCTAGAGTAAACTTCAAAGGTAGGGGAAGAAGTCTAAAAAAGGTCACAGAGGATGGGCAAGATAGAAATTGAGGAGGATGTCCAAGGATGTCCTTGGCGAAAACGGGGAGAGTGCAGAAGAGACAGGCACGGCAACGAGGCTGGTGTTATCTGAGCACAGGCTGGGTGCGGTGCCATCTGGGGTGCTGCCCTGAAACATGACCTAGTTAATAATGAGTACTTCCCCAACTACGGGCATGCGGCTGCTAGCTTCAGGATCCTGCAGATGGGTGCGCTGGCACTATGGAGATGCTAATGTTTGGACAGACTCTTAGAATTTAGCAGTTGGGCCTCATGGTACTTTTCACAACCACATTGTTAGTTTGTCTTACCATGATTCAGAGTTCACGCTTCCTGGGTATGTAGTGCCTAAATAAGCCTCTTAAATGACTACAGACTTGTCACCAGCCTGTGAAGTTCTACTAGAAATAAAATAGGTGAGATTAGGCTGTGTCGTCCACTGTGCTACAAGGTTCTTTAATAACAGGAAAGCAGGTGGATATTATCAGAACTGCTTCAGTAGCTGCGATTTAATTCCCTACAAGTAACAGCCTCTGTTGGCAGACTCATTAGACGAAGGATTTAGAAACATCAGAAAAAGAACTCTCCTTGAATTCCTAATGACTACTACCCAAGGTCATATCTAATGTATTTTAGGCTCATTCTTAAATATATAATTTATATTAAATTCTCTCAATGCTAACAAACTGTAGGGAGTGTATAGATGGTGAGGAGTGTGTGTGTGTGTGTGTGTACACATAAAGTTTCTACAAAAATTTTGAAATTAAATTTTTGAGATCATAAATTCATTTTTAAAAACTCAAACAAGGATTGGGGCGCCTGAGTGGCTCAGTTGGTTGTCTGACTTCAGCTCAGGTCATGATCTCACAGTTCACGAGCTCAAGCCCTACATCGGGCTCTGTGCTAACAGCTCACAGCCTGGAGCCTGCATCGAATTCTGTCTCTCTCTCTCTCTGCCCCTCCCCTGCTGTCTGTCTGTCAAAAACAAATAAACATTAAAAAAATTTTCAAAACTCAAACAAGGCTTAAAAATATTTAACAGAAGTTTGTAAGTCCAAGATCAGCTATAAAAATACACAATGTTAATAGCCATACTTGGAAATGGTATGAATTGGGAAGGTATTAATTATTTTTAAACATTTAACTTGAGAATAATAATTGATGGAAGGGGTGCCTGGGGGCTTAGTTGGTTGAGTGTCTGACTCCTGACTGCATCTTAGATCACAAAACCCAGGGTCATTGGATCATGCCCCACATGGGGCTTCATATTAAGTGTAGAAACTGCTTAGATTCTCTCTCTTCTCTCTCTCTCAATCTCTCCCTCCCTCCCTCCTCTGCCTCTATCCCCTGCTCACTCTCTTTCTCTAAAAAATAAAAAAATAATAATTGATGAAAAACATAGATCATCTAGGTTAACACACTGTACTAGTATTTTGATTTCAAGGTACAACTACTTTATATTTTGATATGTTTTTCTAAGATGAAACATAAACCTCAATTTATTTTTTTAAGGTTTATTTTTGAGAGAGAATAAGCATGAGTCGACAAGAGGAAGAGAGAAAGAGTCCCACACACAGAATCCAAAGTAGGCTCCAGGCTCTGAGCTGTCAGCACAGAGCCTGATGCAGGGCTTGAACTCATAAATGGTGAGATCATGACCTCAACTAAAGTTGGATGTTTAACTAGGTGATTTTATTATTATTATTTCAAAATTCCAATCTCTTCAATATATTTAACTGCCTTGGGATGCCTGGGTGGCCCAGTCAGTTGAGGGACCAACTCTTGATTTCAGTTCAGGTCATGATCTCAGGGTTGTGAGATCAATCCCCACATTGGGCTCTGCACTGGACATGCAGCCTGCTTGGGATTCTGTTTCTCCCTCTCTCTCTCTCTGCCCCCCACCCCGACTCACATGTGCATGCACTCCCTTTCTCTCTCTAATAAAATACACACACACACACACACACACTTAATTGACTTTATCCAAAGAGTTAATAACTACAAACCAAATCCCATGCCTCCCTGAAAAAAAATAAATGAGAGTAGAAACTTTGGACAGTAACCTGTTCATCAGTGCTCTGACATTTTTCATATGTATGTACAGGCCTATAGTAAAATTTACCAATCAAATTTTAATGAGTTGGAAGTTATTTTACCATCGAAAATAGAATGAAATAAAAATCTCTTTTTATCCTTAACTACACACTTATATTTTTCATTAGTAAAATCACCAGTGTTTTCATCATGTAAAGAAAAGAAAATCACATTTTCATTAAAGATTGTGCCGACTGCCCCATGATACTTATTATGGAAGAGACAGCAGATATTTCCTCCATTTTACTGAAGATGAAATAAAAAGCCAATTAAGTGAAATTTTCCTCATGCCACCAAATGGTACTGGCCACAGTAAAACCTCACTTATCCAGCAACTTCAACTACCCAGAACCCTGAGGATGATTACAAAGTCACAAATTCTCAAAGACTTTATCCCCAGGAGTGTTCTGTGTGCACAACTTAATTAGAATCATATCTATAATAGAACAGGTCAATGAAATCAGGAGCTGGTTCTGTAAAAAAAATTAATAAAATCTATAAACTTCTAGCCAGACTGATCAGAGAGAGAGAGAGAGAGAGAGAGAGAGAAAGGTCTTAAATAAGTAAAATCACAAATGATAGAGGAGATATAACAACCAACACCACAGAAATACAAACAATTATAAGAGGATATTATGAAAAATTATATGCCAACAGACTGGACAACCTAGAAGAAATGGATAAATTCCTAGAATATAAATAAGCAAAACTGAAACAGGAAGAAATAAAAAATTTGAACAGATTGATAGCCAGCAAAGAAACTGAATGAGTAATCAAAAAACTTCCAGCAAATAAAAGTTGAGGACCAGATGGCTTCACAGACAAATTCTGCTAAACATGTAAAGTTAATACCTATTCTTCTCAAGCTATTCCAAAAAATAGAAAAGGAAGGAAAACTTCTAAATTTATTCTATGGGGCCAGCATTACCCAGATACCAAAACTCAGGTAAAGAAATCACTAAAAACGAGGACTATAAGACCAATATCTCTGAAGACCACAGATGGAAAAATCCTTAGCAAAATATCAGCAAATTGAATTCAACAACACATTAAAAAAGTCATTCACCACAACCATGTGGGACTTATTCCTGGGCTGCAAAGGTGTTTCAGTGTTTACAAATCAATCAGCAGAATACATCACATTAATAAAGGAAAGGATAAGAATCATGTGATCAATTCAATAGATACAGAAAAAGCATTTGACAAAGAATAATATCCATTCATGATAAAAACCCTCAACAAAGTAACTTTAGAGGGAACATACTTCAACATAATAAAGCCCATATATGAAAAACTGACAGCTAATATCATCCTAAATGGGGACAAACTGAGAGTTTTTCCTCTAGGTCAAGAACACAACAGGGATGTTTACTCTCACCACTTTTATTCAACATAGCAGTACAAGTTCTAGCCCCAGCAATCAGACAACAAAAAGAAATAAAAGGCATCCAAATCAGCAACGAAGAAGTAAAACTTTCACTATTTGCAGATGACATGATACTAAATATAGAAAGCCCAAAAGAACTGCTAGAGCTCATAGATGAATCCAGTAAACTCACAGGATACATAATGAATGTACAGAAATCTGTTGCATATTAATATACCAATAATGAAGCACCAGAAAGACAAACTGTACCAAAAATAATAAGATAACCTAGGAATAAACCTAATCAGAGAGGTGAAAGATCTGTATTCTCAAAATTATAAAACACTGATAAAAGAAATTGAAAAGGACAGAAATAAAGGGAAAGACATTCCATGCTCTTTGGAAAAGCAAATATTGTTAAAGTGTCTATACTACCCAAAGAAACATACAAGTTTAATGCAATTTCTATCCAAATACCAACAGCATCTTTCACAGAGCTAGAACAAACAATCTTAAACCTTTTGAGGAACCACAAAAGAACCCAAATAACTAAAGCAATCTTGAAAAAGAAAAAGAAAGCTGGAGGCATCACAATTCTGGACTTCAAGTTATAGTTCAAACCTTCAGTAGTCAGGCCACCTGGTGTTTGACACTTGATTTCCAGCTCAGGTCATAATCTCATGCTTTGTGAGATGGAGCCCTTCCTCAGGCTCTGATCTGACAGCACTGAGCTTGCCTAGGATCCTCTCTCCCTCTCTCTCTGCCCCTCTTGCACTCACTCTCTCTCAACATAAATAAATAAACATTTTTAAATGTCAAAACAATATGGTACTGACGCAAAAAGTAGACACACAGATCAACAGGAAAGAATAGAAAACCCAGAAATGAACCCACAATTATATGGTCAATTAATCTTTGACAGAGCAGGAAAGACTATGCAGTGGGAAAAAGGCAGTCTATTCAACAAATGATGTTGGGAAAACTGGAGAGCAGCTTGCAAAAGAATAAAACTGGACCACTTTCTTATACCATACTCAAAATAAATTCAAAATGGATTAAAGACCCAAATGTGAGTTCTGAAACCATAAAAATCCTAGAGGAGAACACAATAAGTAACTTGTTTGACATGGGCCATAACTTCTTTCTAGATATGTCTCCTGAAGGAAGAGAAACAAAAGCAAAAATAAACTACTAGGACTTCATCAAAATAAAAAGCTCCTGCAAAGTGAAGGAAATAACCAACAAAACTAAAAAGCACCTAGGGAATGGGAGAAGATATTTATAAATAACTTATCCAATACAGTTAGTATCCAAATTATAGAAAGAACTTATAAAACTCAACACCCAAAAAGTGAGTAATCCAACTAAAAGTGGTGCAGAAGACATGAATAGAAATTTTTCCAAAGAAGACATACAGATGGCCAGTAGATGCATGGAAAGATGCTCAACATCACTGATCATCAAGTAAATGCAAATCAAAACTACAGTTAGATATCACTTCACACCTGTCAGAATGGCTTAAATCAACAACATTAAGATACAACAGGTGTTGGCAAGGATGGGGAGAAAGGGAAACCCTCTTGCACTGTTGGTGGGAGTGCAAACTGATGCAGCCACTCTGGAAAGCAGTATGGAGGTTCCTAAAAAATTAAAAATAGAACTACCTTACAACCCAGCAATTGCACTATTAGGTATTTACACAAGAGATACAACAACACTGATTCAAAGGGACACATGTACCCCAATGTTTACAGTGGCATTATCAACAATAGCCAAATTATGGAAAGAGCCTAAATGTCCCTCAACTGATGAATGGCTAAAGAAGATACATATATACAATGGAATATTTCTCAGCCATAAAGAAGAACGAAATCTTGCCATATGCAATGACACAGATGGAGCCAGAGAGTATTATGCTAACCGAAATAAGTCAGTCAGAGAAAGACAAATACCATATGATTTCATTCATATGCAGAATTTGAAAAACAAAATAAGGGCACCTGGGTGTCTGAGTTGGTTAAGCGTCTGGCTCTTGGTTTTGGCTTAGGTCATGATCTCATGATTTCCTGAGTTCGAGCCCCAAGTTGGGCTCTGTGCTGGCAGTCTAGAGCTTGCTTAGGATTCCCTCTCTTTTCCTAGCTCTCTCTGCCCCTCCCCACTCGCACCCTCTTTCAAATAAATAAATAAATAAACAAATAAATAAATAAATAAATAAAAATAATAGAGAATAAAAAACAAAACACATAAGCGAAGGGGAAAAAAGTGAGAGAGAGGCAAATCAAGAAACAGACTCTTAACTATAGAAACACATTGATGGTTACCAGAGGGGAAGAGGGTGTGGGGATGGGTGAAATAGGAGATGGGGATTAAGGAGTGCACTTGTGATGAGCACTGGATGATGTGTGGACGTGCCAGATCACTATATTGTACACCTGAAACTAATACGATACTCTATGTTAACTAACTGGAATTTAAATACAAACAAAAAGAAAGAACTATATGTAAAACTGTATTTTTATTATTAATCTCAGAGTCATGGCTATCTGGTTTCAAGTGATTTGGTCCTTCTCCCAGTGAGGTTTGCAAGATGAAACTCACAAATGTTGGATGGCAAGTTAGAAGATGGTTGAAGCGGGGGTAGGTAGTGCCTACTAAAGGCCAGCACATGCATAACAGCTATATGGGAAGAGTCCAGAAGAAATGGTTTCAAAAAACACAGTGGTTTAGAACCCTAGATGTAAAAGCAAATTAAACTAAATAAAACAAAACCAATTAAAAACCTAAAAGAATAAAATGCCAAAAGTATAAATACAATTTTAAAAAGGAAATATCTTCTAAATATTAACAACAACAAAGCAACAACGCAACCATCATTACTCATTGTTTGGCTCAGGGTGGGATTCTATAATGTATATATGTCATTTTGTATAATATGTCATTCAATTATCTCAACAACAATGAGAATGGGACTGTTATTAAATCTAATTCCAATACAGGTGTGATTGAGGCACAGAGAAGTTATGTAACTGCCCCAAGTTCTCATGGCTGGTAAATTAAGAACAGTGCTAATCCAAGTCCAGATTCATCAGACAGGCTAGAGGGCCCTGCACCCACATCCTATCTCTGGTGTCCTATTTCAAACATATTAACATTTATTGAATCCAAACTGTGGCACAGTTAGACACCGTTAAGTACATCATAAATATCATTTGATTTAACACAACGAATCTGTGAGCACACCATTACTATCATCCCCATTTTGCAGACGGTAAAGCTAAATTCTCTGTGTAGCAGAATAGTTTGCCCCGCTACAAAGCAGAGGACTCAGGTTTCGCATCTCATGATGGTGACTCCAAAGCTCTTGCTCATTATCCCTGCACTGTCTTCTTTTCAGTGTGAGGGTATGACAATGCACTGGTGGTACCCTAACACTCTCGTTCTCAGGAAGGGCCGGTTTAGTGGCAGTACTTTGGACATACAGCTTAGTGTACAGATGAGCACTTTCTTTGGAGCGGGACAGTCCTGAGTTGGAATTCCACTGTTTGCTCTCTACGACCCAGGACAAGTTACTTAACCTGAATGGGCCTCCTTTGAACTGAGGATAATAAAACCTACTTTATATGGAAGCCCAGAAAAGAGTAGGTGCTCAGTATTAGTTCTACCCACAATGTGGAGTGGAGACCTGGTGATAAACGAGATTTATAAAGCATTCCTAGTTCCTAATCTGGTCAAACAGAATAGCACTACCCAACAGCCATATAATGTAAGGCATACATGTAATTTTAAATTTCTTAGAATCCACCTTAAAAAGAATTACTTTTATCAATATTTTGACTTACCCAGTGAAGCCAAAATATTATCATTTCAACATGTGGTCAATATAAAGATTATTAATGAAATATTTTTCATTCTCTTCTCTTATTGAATCTTGGAAATTCAAGGTGTATTTTTTACTTACAACACACATTGATAGGAACCAGTGGGTCCCGTACTGGACAACATTATAACATGAAGACATGATCACTGCTATGGTTTGTGATGGGTTTCTCAATCCTTTTCTTTCCTTATTTAGTCCATTCTGGATATGGACATAATCAGTCTACAATCTAGTCCTTGTATATCCATCTTGATCTCCTACGTTACCCCTATGCTGACATTCATAGAAGCAAATAGATTCACCTTTATTACAATCTATGTGCAAACAGTCTCCAAAGGTCTGAACTGCTCATAAGAAGTTGAATTATTGGACTTTCTTATCCTATTAAATGGCATCTTGTATAATACACTGACTTTTATATTTATTATATTTATTTATCTTTCTCTTTGCACACATCTCTCCAATTAAATGATAAGTCCCTTAGGGCTTCTCTATGCATCGCTATATCCCTAGCTTCTAGCACAATGCCAGACACATACTAGACAATCAGTGCACCTTAGAAATGACAGATGCTCTTGAGAAGTCATCTTGTAGCCTTCACCGTATCTACCACAGTACCTTTTCATAGATGCTCAATTCATTTTGTCTAAGTGGATGAATGTTGCTTTACTGGCAATTCAGTGTGAAAAAGAGCCACTAAAGTTATTATATAAGAGGGTTGTAGGCAATCATTTCAAAAAGAATCTCATTTGCCATGTCTCATTCACAGGGAGGTATTATCAAATTGGAATCATAACCCTGGCTTTCTAGTTCCTAATGCTATACTCCCCCTACTAGTTTATATTACTTCTTTCTGCTTACATTCTTCTGCTTAATTTCTCCAAAGGGGAGAGAACTACTTCCAAAATATAAGGTCAAAGATCCTGAACTAAAGATTGTTGAAATGCTAAAGACTACTTGCATTGGTGGAAGAGACAGAAAATAGTAGTACAGCCCTAAAATGAAAGGTGAGGAGAAAGTCCTTTCTCTGCTAAGTATCCTTTATTATGGAGATCAAAAGCAGAACATGTATTCAATGCAAAAATACACTATGAAATTAGACACAAACCATTCAGGTTTTTTTTAACCTAAAGTTTAGAGAACTTCTGTCTTCTAGAAACAATATTTCCTTGTATGTTGATAGCCGTGTTACTTCTGTTAAAAGATTATCACAAGTATGCTGATGTTTTTAAATGCCATTTCCTTAACAAAATGGCATATTTTTTCACAGAAGCACAGGAAATTGGAAATTATCTCACAATGAATTTCAAAAATTTTTGAATGTTTTTTGGTTTATTTCTGAGAGAGAGAGAGAGAGCGCACTCGCAGGTGAAGGTCAAAAGAGAGGGAGATACAGAATCTGAAACAGGCTACAGGCTCTGAGCTGGCTGTCAGCACAAAGCCTGACATGGGGCTCGAACCCACAAACCGTGAGATCATGACCTGAGCCAAAGTTGGACGCTTAACTGACTGAGCCACCCAGGCACCCCTCACAATGAATTTTTAAAGACAATTATCTGGAGATGAAGAGATCAGTGTAAAGGATAGAAGAAGGTGCGTTGGATCCTCATCTATCTGGATCTGAATCCTGACTATGCACTAGTGCTACTGGATCAGAGGTACATTTAATAGACATATATTTTATTTTGTTCTGCTCACCAGTCACCTCCTTTGGTGGGGGGCGGGGGTGGGGATGGGGAGTACAATGTATCACTTCCCTTCTCTCCTTGGGGTTTTGAATTGTGGTTGACCCCACATCTCTGCCCCACAAGGAGCATGTGATTCAGGCCCAGTCAATAAGAAAATTAATATTCACTTCCAGAAATGTGTAGGAACTATAGGGAAAGAGGCAGGCTGGTCTGCTAAGGACTGAGGAGCAGGAAGGATGTAAGCCAGCAGCTGTTGGAAGGCACCCAGCCACCGTAACGGGAGAGGCAACGTGTGAGGTGGCCAACAGAGAGAAAAGCACAGCCAAGAGCTGGAGACGGGGAGATTGTGTCCTTTGGGCTAAGTCATAGTGGAAGTTCTATCCCCTAATTTTTACAAGAATTATTAATATCTAGGTTTTCTGTCACTTTGAAATCATAAGGCCCTGACAAAAATTGTAAGTTATCAAACTTCTCCTAACCTTATATTTATTTATTTAGTGATAAAACAGGCACAAATCACTCATTTTAATAGGTTCTGCTGAGAAGTAACTGACATTATATTCGTAAAACCCTAGAACATAGTGGGATGCACTCAGTCGACGGTGGCTGTTTGACTGTAAAGGGGTAGAGAGTGAGGTAGCTAACTATTTGAACCAAACAAACCATGTGTGAAATGTGGCTATCCTACTCACCAGCAATGCAAATTTGAGCAAGACTACATAACCTCGCAATTCAGGTTTCCAAATCTTTAATTGAGAATAATAAGATCCAATTGCAAGAAGCGTCAAGCCGTGTAGAAATAACGTATGTGGGTGGCTCAGTTGGTTGAGCATCTAACTCTTGATTTCAGCTCAGGTCATGGTCCCAGGGTCATGGGATCGAGCCCTGTTTCAGGCTCTGCACTAAGTAGGGAGCCAGCTTAAGTGCTTACGTTTCTCTCTCTCTCTCTCTCTCTCCTTCTGCCCCTCTCCCCCACTTTCTCTCTTTGCCTAAAAAAAAAAAAAAAAAAAGAAAGAAAGATAGAACATATGCAAGGGCCTAGCTAACTGCCTGGCACATGACCAGCAGTCATGAAATGATAGCAATTGTTTGTTTTTATGCCAATTTCAATAATTACTAACTCCAATATATTTTATAGGATAAGCATTATAAATAGTATCTGCTTTCTTTTTTAGACAGAAAGTCATGATTATTTTAAAATTTTCCTTGGAGAGAAAAAAAAAATGTCATGTGGATTTCCAAAAAAAAACTAGTGTGATTTTAAAACGGATGTAACATCCAGAATAAAGAAAGTAAAGCTTCGCTTTTCTCTCAATCTATCTGACCATTTTGGAACTTAATTTTAGGTTCAGGTATCTGCAGGATATGGTTGGTCATGCAGATATGCCTAACCACATCCTAAAAAGCAGTAAATGATTAGAACACTGAAAGGTGAGGAACTACATCACCTGAAGGATGCTTGTCGTATCTGGGGCTGCCGAGCCCAGGGAAGACAGAAAGGGGATGTGATAGGGCTTCACATTGCAGGGGTGAAGACTGGATGGCTCCCGATGACTGGACAGCAAAGCAAAAGAATGAAGATATACTTTTCCTGTTATTTTGAGTCAACACGTACCTACTTTCCCTAGTTTTATGATCACTTCTGCCCCCTTCACATGCTACATGCAGAAAATGTACTAGCTCTTCATCTGAAACACAGACTCATACCTACATGTCCCCAACGTGTTTTTAAGTCACACAAACATACATGAATCATTCAGGCTGTTATGAATGATTAAGCAGATGTACTGATATTTACCAGGAATAGGTAGTTTCCTTTCACAGAATCACAAACCCTCACGATTGAGAGTAATTAGGGAGAACACGTGCCTGAATAACTGGTAAGCACAGATAAGTAAATGATGTTGTCGTTTTCTGTTCAAGTAGACTATAAATAGCAATAAAACTCACAAGTAAGTAAGTCATTGTTACTAAGAAGAGTCCTTCAGGATCTTCATCAGTAAACCAAAAATAAATGTAATTACAAAAAGAATATTGTTATTTACACGCAAATGGAGGCCATGTACAAGAATCAATGTCTTCTTTACCCTGGACCTTCTACATCCAATTAGTCAGCAAGTCATTTACACTCTACCACCAGATATATATTAAAATTGGCTTCTTTTTCCCACCAATGGTTTCACCTTATTGGTACTTCTCAGTTGGGGCCAATTTTACCAGCACCACAGACATTTGGCAATGTGTGAAGATATTTCCGGCTATTACAACTGGGCAGGGAGGTGGGTGATGCTACAGAGATCTTGTGAGAAGAGGCCAGAGATGGGACTAAATATCCTATAATGCAGAGCATAGCCCCCTACCTCCTCAACAAAGAACGTTCTGGCCCAAAACGTCAATAGTGCCAGGATTGAGAAATTCTGCTCTTACCTAATTCACTAATGCATTTTTCTCTTTTGGACTACTGGCAACCCCACCTTTACTCCTCTTCAATAGTTACTCTCCCCCACTAATGGTCCCTTACAACCCACTTTCCATACAGTAGCCAGAACGGCCATTAAAATACATAAATGTATACCATAAAAAATATATATTGTGCATACTTATTATATTGTACAGGTTGACCCTTAAGCAACACAGGATTAGGGGAGCTGACCACCTGTACAATCAAAAATCCATGTATAGCTTTTGACTCCCCCAAAGCTCACCCACTAACAGCTTACTGTTGACCTTAGCAATGACATAGCTAGTTGATTAACACATAGGTGTATGTTATATGTATTATTTATCATCCTCTTACAATAAAGTAAGCAGGAGGAAAGAAAATATTATTAAGAAAATTATAAGCAGGGCACCTGGGTGGTTCATTCGGTTAAATGTCCGATTTTAGCTCAGGTCAGGATCTTGTGGTATGTGAGCTTGCACTGGGCTCTGTGCTGACAGTGCAGAGCTTGCTTGGAATTCTCTCTCCCTCCCTCTCCCTCCCTCTCTCTCTCTCTCTCTGTACCTCCCTTGCTGTGCTCTCTCTCTCTCTCTCAAAATTCATAAATAAACTTTAAAAAAAGGAAAAAAAGATGACCTGCTTCTCTTTGGGAAAAAAAAGAAAATCATAAGCAAGAGAAAATTCCTTTACAGTATTTTACTATATTTATTAAAGTCTGCCTATATGTGGACACCCATAGTTCAGATCTGTGTTGTTCAGGTCCACTGTAGATGTATATTATATATTTTCTGTGTGTCTCATATGTGCTATGTATTATTATATTAATCATAGTCACTTTGTCATGGGGATGAGTTTGAGCTGGAGGCACCTGTGAAACAGCAAATGCACTAAAGGCATTCTCTTCTTCCTAACAAGAAGAGATAAAAACTCCTATAACAAAGATGCCTTCCTGGCAGCAGAGGAAAAGGAACATTTTTCAACTGCAGTCAAAGTTGAGACACTTCTGTGCAAACAGACCTTGTTCTCCTTTGGCTTCCCTGTACATGTTAGTTACTTTCCCACAATTGTGCAACCTCATATAAAAGCATGTAGTTTTGCCACTTCTCGGAGTTTTCACTTCCTTTTGAGAGCTCCTGTCATGTAAAACGTACATGCCTTTCCTCTGTTACTGGACGCTACATCAGTTTAATTCCTAGATCTGGCTAAACAATCCTGAGAGAGTGGTGGTAACATTTTGCCTCCTCTACAACATTATTACTAATTATATTACAATTATTATATAAGTAGTCATTCTTAATATAATATATAATGTTTATATATATAATATCACACACACAAATATAAATCCGGTCATCCCATTTCCCTGCTAAACCTTTCTGGCGGCTTACTAGACCATCCAGGAATTCCTAGCATAAAATGCAGGTCTTATCCAAGCCTTCAAAGCCCTTGGCTGTCCCACCAAACTTACCTTCTACCACTCTCTCCCTCACTTCCTGAGCCACACAGACCTTTGTATTCCTCAAGCCCAACAAACGTGTTCCCACCTCCAGCACCATTCACTTGCTGTTGCTTCTATTGCAGAGACTTTCACTACCAGATGCCTATAAGACTAATGCCTCCTTCACTTCTTAGCTCAAGTACTAGCTCCTCAAGGTTCCACAGGGCCAGCATAGCTCAGGCAATTCTACCCGCTCCCCACCTCACTTTCAGTCACTTACTGCCCTGTGTTATCAGCTCCATAGGCACTTCACTGCACCCTGGGGCATTATCTCCTCTGAGTCTTAGTTTACTTCTCATCCCTTTCCCTCACTGAGAGTGAGCTCACAGGGTACAGAAACTTCAAATATTCTATCCAAAACTGTGTCCCCAGCATCTGGAATAGCACTGGATTCCCAGGAAGCACTCAATAAATAATTGACAAATGGATGAATTATATTTTCTGAATCCATTCATCATTTTGTCCAGCAATATTTACTAAGGTGAAATTGTCATTCAACTTTAACATTATTTTTTATTTTTCTTTTTGTAAGTTTATTTATTTTGAGAGAGACAGAGGGAACATGAGCATGGGAGGGGCAGAGAGAGAGAGAGAGAGAGAGAGAGAGAGAATGAATCCCAAGCAGGCTATATAGGGTCAGCACAGAGCCTGACATGGGGCTGGAACCCATGAAACCATGAGATCATGACCTGAGCTGAAATCAAGAGTTGGACACTCATTTTTTTTTTTTTGCCGGGTAGAGAGAGAGAGAGAGAGAATGAATCCCAAGCAGGCTATATAGGGTCAGCACAGAGCCTGACATGGGGCTGGAACCCATGAAACCATGAGATCATGACCTGAGCTGAAATCAAGAGTTGGACACTCATTTTTTTTTTTTTGCCGGGTGGCTGACACCTTTATTGCTCTGGCGCGCGGGGGGGGGGGGGGGGGGATGCTCAGGAGCTCTTGGTGGGGCGGGCGCGCCTCCTCTTCACCATCACCGGTTTCTGGCTGCGCAGGATGGCGCTGGCTCTGCGAATGGCGGCGCAGGTCAGGGCGGTACTTGTTCTTGCGGATCACGTGCCGGATGCTGCTGAGCGTGGCCCGGGCATTCTTGTTGATGGTGGTCAACAAGGATGATAGGAGGTGGCGGGCTTTCGCTGGCCCGATCTTCGCTTCATGACCACTACCACCCCTTTGCCGTCGGCCGCCGGCTCCACGCCCACAGTCTTGCGGTGAATAAGCCCGTTGTAGCGGAAGGAGTTGCGAGCCTTCAGGTTATTCGGCTCGGTGCTCAACTGACTAAGGTACCCAGGCACCCCTACTTTTTAATTTCTTTAAGCACAATTCAACTTTTTAAATGTTAAAGGAAATATTCGATTAACAGCTGTCTGAATTGTTACAAATTACAAATTAAGGAAGTGGAACTTGGCTTTTTTTCTTCTTTCCAGAATCATTTAACAACGAGCAAGGCAAAATGATCACCCCAGAAAGCATTTTATATTCTCTATTTTAGGCATTCATAGCTTCATATTCAAAACACATAACATCACTAGCAAACTATGCTGTTTCAAAGCACATTGAAAGTTCCAATTCTTTTGGAAATTGTCTATATTATGCCTCAGATATTATAGCTTTCGATGAGTTTTCCTGTGTTTTTTCTTATCACTTCTTCATTTCAGTGTTCAAAATTTTGTAACAATTTTGGCATTTCTTAAAATTTAACAAGCAAAATGCAAAACTCTTTGAAAAGTTTCTCTGTGATTTAGTGGAATGTTAGTGTTGCTTAAGCCACTTGGGACACTAATTCCAATGACCATATTGCCGTACACACCCACACACATGAACACACATAATGCCAAATGAAATTATTTAATCAGAGCTTAACATTTACTCTAGTTTTGACAGCAGAACATATACATCTTTATGATATGATACCAGAAAAGGATGAGATTTAAAAGATAACTGTAATATTAAAATTGTTCTTCAAAGAAAAAGTTTTTGTGACGTTGGTCTTTTTCCCTCCTAAAATAACTTTTAGGTTTGCATGTGGACCTTTGGTGGGTGGTAGACTAATCCTCTGAGCAAAACATAGATAATGCAATTACTTCTATAGATGAATTTAACTGTTAGGGAAAAAAAAACCCACAAATATTTATTCTATTATATACCTACAAGAAAAAACAAATAAAGCATATTTAAAAGAATGTTTCTTTTAGCATTATTTTAAAAAGTAAAAACTAAAAGTAACCATACTTTAGAAATAAACAGATGGATAAACTGTATGGGGTAATATATCACAGTTAAAAAGACTGGGCTAGGTAGATGTAGATGATTGATAGATAGATCGATCGATCGATCAATCGATCGATCGGTCTCAACAGGGACCTATTTTGAAAGCAATGTTGATTAAGAAAACCAAGTTGCTACAAGGTTCATTTAGTGTGATACAATTTATATACAGTTTTTAAAAACACAGAACACCATATTCCTATATTTTTCTAGGCATCTACTTTATGCTAACCATAATTCTAGGCACCAGAAGGATGTAATCATAGAAGAATCATAGGAAGGATGTAATCATAGAATCCCTGACCTAACGAAAGCGTATAATCTTATAAAGGAATAGAGAGCAAACAGATAAAAGTATGCAACATATATATATATATGCAAATTTTGTCAGGCAGTGGTACATTTTATAGAGAAAAGAAAAGCCCAGTAAGGGATCTTGATGACAGTTCAACTGTATATTCTCTCCCCACTTACACCAGGAAGAGACTTTTGAACAAAACCTGAACGCAGGTAGTGATCTGGTGGAGCCACAGAAGACAGGCCCGTGGACAGGTAATCCATGGGGCAGGATGAGCAAATGCAAAGACCCAGAGATAGAAATTGCTTGGAAATGTGCCTGCTGTGCTCCCTAAACAGCAAGGCGACCAGAGGAAGCCAGTGTGCCTGAAGTGTAGGGAGCAAGGAGGACACTGGGAGGCTGGAAGTCAGACTGGAGGGTGGGTCATACAGAGCCTTGGTGAGTATGGCAAGGACTTGGGATTTTTATCCCAAGCATGATAGAGACCACTGAAGGGCTACGCGGAGGGAAGTTACGTGACCTGAAGTTACGTGTCCTTGAAGAACTAATCTGGGAGCGCCCAGGTGCAGTGTCCAACTCTTCATTTTGGCTAATGATCTCCCGGTTCATGAGTTCGAGCCCCACACTGGGTGCTGCGCTGACACTACGGAGCCTTCTTGGGATTTTCTCTCTCTCCTTCTCTCTCTCTGTCCCTCCTCCATTCATCTTCTCTCTCTCTCTCTCTCAAAATAAATAAAACTTATAAAAATAAAAGAAATGAAGGACTGATCTGATCTGGCTTGTGGGGGGCAAAGAGACAGCAGTGCTGGGGTGATGCTGTGAGAGAGAAAAGCAGAAGCAGAAAAGATGGCAGGCACTGGACCACAGAAGTAGCATGATCAGGTGAAAAGGCAATGGAATTATGATATGCTTCATTTTGGAGGCACAGCCATGCAGACATTGCTTGTATATAATATTATATGTAGTAAAAATAGAAGAATACATATGTCAAATGCAGATAGTGTTGCCTCTGGGACAGAAGAAGAGACAATAAAAAAAATAGGCTTTTTAATATTTACTTCTGGAAGAAGAAAAAACTGTTGATGTGAACACGGTACAAGATTAACATGTTTTAATTCTGGGCTTGGGACACCCGAATGTTTACTTTAGTATCTTTGTAGTATTCTGGTGTTCATATTATTCCAGAAGAATTAGATCCTCTACAGAAAGAGTAATACCTATGCTTTGTTTTCAATGTATGTCACTGATTAATCCATGTATTCAACTAATACTCATGGAGCACCTACTCATGCCAAACACTGGTATAGGTGCTACTGAAGATATAAAGTCTTCATGGAGTCTAGATTCTGGGGGAGGAGGCAGACAGTGAGGAGATGTACATAATATAATGCCATTTTGGATTGGAGGATATAAAGAAAAATGAAGCATGATGGCAGAGTTATTGAAAATTGGTTTTAGCTTAGTTTTCTTGTAAGAGAAATCTAGCATTCAGCTAGATTTTTTGTGGTTATATAAATAAGTCATAAACTTAATAAAGCATCACAGGAACATGGGTAACTGACAGATGCAAGGAGATTGAGAGCAGAAACCCTGGGTTAGAAGTTGGCAAATGTTCCACTTATCTGCTCTAGCTTAGAAAACAATCATCCTCATTACCATCATGTACATCTTATTCTTATTCTTAAGTCTCATGATTTTTTTTTAATATTTTATTTACTTTTGAGAGAGAGATAGAGACAGCATGAGCAGGGTAGGGTAAGAGAGAGAGGGAGACACAGAATCTGAAGCAGGCTCCAGGCTCTGAGCTAGCTGTCAGCACAGAGCCCGATGTGGGGCTCGAACCCACAAACCGTGAGATCATGACCTGAGCTGAAGTCGGACGCTTAATCGACTGAGCCACCGAGGCGCCCCAAGTCTCATGATTTTTTAAACCAGAAATGTGGACTGGGCACAGTGGGGACAGCCCATCTCTACTTCATGATACCAGAATTTTAGCTGGGATGGCTTTAAAGGCTGGGGCGTGAAACAGCTGTAGTTTGTTTAGTATATTATGGGCTTCCTCAGAGCATGGTGGCCTTAGGATAGTTAGCCTTCTTCTATCATCTCAGGTCTCCAAGAACAAGTGTCCCTGGAGCTTTGGACAGACATTGCAAGGATTTGTATGCTCTAATCTCAGAATTCCTAGAACATCACTTCTGCCATATACTAGTGGTCAAACAAGCCACTAAGGCCAGCCCAATTCAAGGACAAGATAATTAAACTTCACTTCTCCAGGAGAGAAACAGAAGGAATTTAATCTGCAATAGGAAATCACCTAATTATTCAGAGATGAATTAATTTAATCTATAAAATGGAGCAACAATGTTTACTTCAAAGAGGTATAAGAATAGCAAACAATGTATGGAAACTGACTCGTAGCTAACAGGATTACAAAAATGGTTTTGTCCCTGTACACTTACCAGGAACTAACGAAGACTTCCAAACAATTTTCACCTGAAATGTAGGGGGTCCAGGAAATCCCTGAAGTCTGCTGGTACCAGAAGAGTGGGATATTCCTAAGAAGGCTCTATTATTTTTTTCCAGAACTTGGAAGACCATGACAGGAAGATACTCTGAAATGCCAGATCTAACATACTCCAAACTCTGCATTGGTCTTAGTTCCCAAAGTTTTACGACTTTCATAAAGTAAGCAGCAGCTTTGCTGTGGAAAAGGTAGAGTATCATTTTACACCCAGCAGGCGTTGAGAAGAGGAAAAAGTTAGGTAAGCGAAGCCTTTATTCTTAGAATTATACAATCAATAGTTTTCTTCCTGAGGCAGCTGTTAAAACCAAGCTGTTTTGAACAAAGTAATGAATGTTCCTTCGCTTAGCTCTGAAATGAAGTCAGATAGGTAAAGAGCACAATTCTAGATTTGCGGAAAGTATGGGATAAACATAACTTGCATTCCCATCTGTGCTATATACAACTGTATTTTTTAAATGCTAATTTCATCCTATTCGTTCTCTTTTAAGACTAGGCAAACTAAACTTGTCCACTGGCTTATATAACACATGAAGGTCCTCTCAAATCTTTGCAATGGGCCTTTGGATGTCTGAAAAATACATTCATTTTAAAAAGGATTATGACTTCAAGAGAAGTACTTAAAAAGGATAAAAGAGACGAGCCTATTATGTAAATGACAGCACTAACGTTCTAGCCACACACACAAAGAACGGGCTACAAAAATCCTTCTATTCTTAGTTTCCATTTTAAGTGAACATAAATCTCTATAACTATCACTTCAAAGAGAGAAATTATTACAGAAATTACTGGAAAATATTTACACTGAACATGAATAAGCCTTAAAATACTGAATAAAATACTGGAGGACATTCACAAATTTACCTACATTACACAATCATATTTTCTTAGCAAAACTGAGAAACCCAAAGCAGTCTCAAAAATACTCAACCATGCCCAATAAAGGAGAATACACACACACACACACACACACACACACTCACATATGTATATACGTGTGTGTGTGTGTGAGTGTGCATGTGTAGTCTAATAGTCCTCCCAAAAGGGAGGATTTATTGATTTCTGTCATAGATTGCTAAAATATTTTTTTCTTCAGTGTCTACTATATTACAGATGCCCTGCTGGGATCCAAAAGTATTTAGAAGAAATTCTTAACTATTGAGGAGCTCATTGTCTTGGGCAGGAATCTTCCTCTCCCCCACTGGGGGATACAGGGCGGGAGTGAGGTACAGAGGACCAATTTTATCTAATAGGGCAGCCACTGTTAAGGAATTTCCAGCAGGGAAACAAACATGAGCAGATATGGATCTCTGAAAGATCACACAGTAAACAGAGGAATCAGACTGGGAGCCCCAGGCTAAGTGACTGCACAGCTCTGGCTGCTTCCTACTTTGGACAACTTGGGATCTGAATCCTGACTCTTACCACACAATGGATATGAAATTTTGGACAAGTACCTTAACTGCTCCAAGCCTCAAGCGCCTATTCTGTAAAAGGCGGTTTTAAATGTTTGCTCATGGTTGAGAGGATAAATATTACTGTTCGTAGGGGGAAGTCTTCCAGGATGACCATTAGGCATGTGTTACACTCAACTGTGCCAACCACACATCCCATAACATCTCATATGAAATGCTTATATATGCTGACGTTTGGTTTTGGATTTCTAACTGTAATATCTTTATTTCCTAAGTAACAAAGTTGTTTTTAATACTTCAAACTTCACTTACATTAGTCAATTTTTCTAAAATGCAATATTCTTTAGCATCCGGATACACCAAAGTTCTAGTACTATATTCTATATAGTACTAAATAGTCTTAAAGCCTAAGTCTAGCATCATCTATAATCTATCACCTAGATCTTTAAAAAAGATACTGACTACTCCAGGCCTATGATTATGGAATTCCATAGGATAAATAATTCATTAAATGCCTGTTATGGCAAAACCATAGACCAGTACACTCCAAATCCATTCCAACCTTGTCTTTCTTTTGCTTTCTCTACAACAGAAGTTAGTAAGAGAAATACTTGGACACCCAGCCTGTCTTGCAGGCAAGGGTGGTCATGTGACAAGTTCTGGTCAATGAGAGGTAGGTAAAAGTCTTTTGGAACTAACACAGAAAAGACTCTTAAGGTAAGACCCTAACTGATTTACCCAACCTCTTTCTTAAGTTGAATACAGACTAGACGCTTTGGGGTGTACTATCTTGTGACCAAGAGGATGAAAGTTAAACCTTTGGGCTGCTGAGGAAGGACACTGAGAAAGAGCTCAATGCCTTAATATCTTTAAGCACCCACAGTATACCTGCACTTCCTAGTTCCAGAGTTCTTATTTGAAAAAAATAGACCTCATACTTATTTAAGTAATCATGCTGTCCAATACAATTACCACTCCCCACATGTGACTCTAAATTTTAAATTAATTAAGATTAAATAAGATAACAAATCTGGTTGCTCAGTTTGCAACAGTGCAATTATAGAACATTTCCATCCTCACAGAAGTTTCTATTTAAGCAGCACTGGAGATAATTTTATTTGCAGCCAAATGTACTGTCAATGCTACAGATGCTAATATTTTCATCACTAAGCTAAGGGAAGAAATATTCTCGTCTCTGTCCCCCCACTAAACTCATATGCCCCCAGGTATCTGTTTATTCCATTTTGAGATATCATGCATTGATTTATCACTAGCATTTTATCCAAGAGATTTCTCATACTTTCCTAGAGGATTAGATTAATCTGTCAGAACCTTTTCTTCAGGTAGCTCCAAATAATCAAATACTCTCCTTGCAGATAATAGCAGAATTAAGGACATTAATATTCCTATCCTAATACATCAGGAGGAAACAAAAAACAGCCACAGTCATGTCACAATAACAGCAGCTGCCAAATTAAATTAATTGACTTCAATATACAGCGATGTTTCCAGTGGTGGTTTCTACTCTTTTCAGAATATACAAGTTTCTTTTATTTTCTTAAAAATTTAATCCAGAATGAGAGCTGAAACAGAGACCCACATCACCCTCAGCCTGAGCTAGGTGGTGGAAGTCTCCTGGGAACCTGTATCCTACAGTCTCTAGGCATCGAGGAATACAGTCATTAATCAATCTACCAAAAGTGGAAGAATATCACAGAATTAAAGCCAATGGGAAGAAATAACTGATAACACAATTTCTTTTTTTTTATATTTAATTGATTATTTATTCACTCATCAAACATTGGGATCCTCCTCTCTGCCAAGTAATGTGTTAAATAATGGGAGTCATGGTGATAAAAGAGAAAGACTCTGCCACCCAGAAGTTTATGGATAACTAGCCCCTGAGATGATCAACTTCCCTCTCATGACTCCCACTCCTTTGAGACTAGAACTGTGACATCTTAACAGACCATTCTAATTCCTCTTTTTTTTCCTTAAATAGTTTATTGTCAATTTGGTTTCCATATAACACCCCGTGCTCATTCCACCAAGTGCCCTCCTCCATGACCACCACCCCCTTTCCCCCTCTCCCACCCCCAACTGCCCTCAGTTTGTTCTCAGCATTCAAGAGTCTCTTATGGTTTGCCTCCCTCCCTCTCCCCCACTATTTTTCCCCTTCTTCTCCCCCATGGTCCGCCATTAAGTTTCTCCTAATCCACCTATATGTCTAAACATATGGTATCTGTCCTTCTCTGCCTGACTTATTTCGCTCAGCATAACACCCTCAAGTTCCATCCATGTTGCTACAAATGGCCAGATTTCATTCTTTCTCATTACCATGGAGTATTCCATTGTATAGATAAACCACAATGAATCTTGATCTATTCATCCGTTGATGGACACTTAGGCTCTTTCCATGATTTGGCTATTGTTGAGAGTGCTGCTATGAACATTGGGGTACATGTGCCCCTATGCAGCAGCCCTCCTGTATCCCTTGGGTAAATTCCTAGCAGTGCTATTGCTGGGTCTTAGGGGAGTTCTATTGTTAATTTTTTGAGGAACCTCCCCACTGTTTTCCAGAGGGGCTGCACCAGTTTACATTCCCACCAACAGTGTAGGAGGGTGCCCGTTTCTCCACATCCTCGCCAGCATCTAGAGTCTCCTGATTTGTTTATTTTAGCCACTCTGACAGGTGTGAGGTGGTATCTCAGTGTGGTTTTGATCTGTATTTCCCTGATGATAAGTGATGCTGAGCACCGTTTCATGTGTCTGTTGGCCATCTGGATGTCCTCTTTGGAGAAGTGTCTGTTCATGTCTTCTGTCCATTTCTTCACTGGATTATTTGTTTTTCGGGTGTGGAGTTTGGTGAGTTCCTTATAGATTTTGGATACTAGCCCTTTATCCGATATGTCATTTGCAACTATCTTTTCCCACTCTGTAGTTTCCTATTAGTTTTATGGATTGTTTCCTTTGCTGTGCAGAAGCTTTTAATTTTGATGAGGTCCCAATAGTTCATTTTTGCTCTTGATTCCCTTGCCTTTGGGGATGTGTCAAGTAAGAAGTTGCTGTGGTGGAGGTCAAGGAGGTTGTTTCCTGCTTTCTCCTCTAGGATTTTGATGGTTTCCTGTCTCACATTCAGGTCCTTTATCTATTTTGAGTTAATTTTTGTGTATGGTGTGAGAAAATGATCTAGTTTCATTCTTCTGCATGGTGCTGTCCAGTTCTCCCAGCACCATCTGTTTTTTCCATTGGATACTCTTTCCCGCTTTGCAAAAGATTAGTTGGCCATACATTTGTGGGTCCAGTTCTGAGTTCTCTATTCTATTCCACTGGTCTATGTGTCTGTTTTTGTGCCAATGCCATACTGTTTTGATGATTACAGCTTTGTAGTAGAGGCTAAAGTCTGGGATGGTGATGATGATGAGGCAATTTCTTACAGTTTTGACTTAGTTGTAGCTAAAGAGGGGGAAATATGAAAACTTCAGCAATATTTCTGACAAATTTCCTGATGTAGTAATCCCAATTTTTATTTACTTATTTACCTCTGGTCACTTTAAAACACTGATTACAACAGTATCTAATATTATTTATTACAAGGTAGGCAACATTGCAAGTAAGGTCCCATATGCTTTCATTTATTCCTCATAATCTCTGAGACAGGTACTATTATCCTCCTAACATTATAAAGAGATTAAGGCACAAAGAGTTTTAAAAAGTTGCACAAAGTCACACATCTGAATAAGCAGAGAAGCTCAAATTCACACCCACACAACCTCTGTCCATGGTCTTCACTCTTAATCACTATATTCTCTTAAGTTGATCATGTTCCTACAAATATATGCCAGAAATTAGTCAGTAACTTATGCAGAGAATATCACGTTCATCCACATACTGAGATACTCCACAAGTATAGGACCACACTAAAATTCCTTTTCATGAGTTATAACCCCACTTCTTGAAGGAGAGAAAACATGAATTTATGAATACGAATATTTTCCATAACATAAAATTACCTGAGATTCAGGCATGGTTATGTTTTTAATTTTTTTAAAGTTTTTTTTAAGTTATCTATCTTAGAGAAAGACAGAGAGAAATCGGGGGGGGCAAAGATAAAGAGGGAGAAAGAGAAAATCCCAAACAGGCTCAAAGCCTAACATGGGGCTCAAACTCATGAACTGTGAGATCATAACCTGAGCTGAAATCAGGAGTCCACTGCTTTACTGACTGAGCCACCCAGATGCCCCAGGCATGAATATCTTAAAAGACAGAATATATCCATTCATCAGCTGATGGTCACTTGGGCTCTTTCCATAATTTGGCTATTGATGAATGGATAAGGAAGATGTGGTGTATATACATATACACACACATACACACACACTGGAATACTACTCGGTGATGAGAAAGAATGAAGTCTTGCCATTTGCAACAACATGGGTGAACTAGTGTATTATGTTAAGTGAAATAAGTCAGAGAAAGACAAATATCATATGATTTCACTCATGTGGAATTTAAGAAACACGAACATAGGGGAAGGAAAGGTAAAATAAGATAAAAATAGAGAGGGAGACAAACCATAAGAGACTCTTAAATACAGAGAACAAACCGAGGTTTGCTGGATGGGGTGGGATGGGCTAAATGGGTGATGGGCATTCAGGAGGGCACCTTTCAGGATGAGCATTGGATGTTATATGTAAGAGATGAATCACTGGGTTCTACTCCTGAAACCAACACAACACTGCATGTTAACTAACTTGAATGTAACTAAATAAATTAAAAAGCAAGACTGAATACAAGACGACATATAAAATAAGAAAAGTAGGATGAATGGGCTACAAATTACAGGTTGTTAGAGTCTGGGTAGCAATTTAAAAAATAATAATAACAAACAGCCTCTGAACTTAAAGTGCCAGGCTCTGTTCTAAGCAACTTAGATGGGTCACCACATTGTATCTTTACGACAACTTAGGGGAGGAAGTATCATTATCCCATACAACAGATGAAATGACTGAGGCACAGAGATGGTCATTTAGATGAGGGGCAGCTCCAGGTATGTGCTTCCAGGCTCCTCTGCAGACCCTTTGTGGTCTGGCCCCTGAACTCCCCCTCAGCTCCTACTCCTCTCCCCTTTGTTCATTCTGTTCCAGCACTGATGTTCCTTCCATGCTACCTCTTCAAGAAGTTTACACGTATATTTCCTCTTTTATGCGAGGCCTTCCCGAACTTCTTAAAACCACAGCCCACTCCCCTGCTGCCAGGACCTAGCATGTATTTATTGAATGAGTAACAAGTACACAGACCCATGTCCACGCTACTCCCTCAGGTAGGTGCAGTGATATTTGACACTGAGAAGCTGCCTTTGCACAGGTGCTGTGTATCTGCTTTCCTTTCCTCACTAGTCTTTGTTCAGGTCATTCTTTTAAAGAATGAGAGCCAAGGATTAAGTCTAGAAATCAAAAGATACTTCAGCGAGAGAAACTGGTCCCCAGACAGTCATATTACTGTGGGTGGAATGTCCCTCTTACTGTCCCAAAAGATAAAAAGCATAAGACCAATGAGGATGGGGACTTACTACTACCTTTATTTCTTTTTATTTTCATTTTTTTGTATGGTTGTTAGTGGTAAATCTAATACTTTCACAAAATGCATTTAAACAGAGAAATAATAATATTCTGTATAAGACTGTAACAATATAAAAAGTAATACCAACAGCTAAATCATTTAAGTTAAAAATATGCCAAATACCTACAAATCTGAGTGAATTGCAGTACTCAGTTTTCATGGTTAATCTCATATTAGTCTTCAAATTTTTTTTTTTTTTTGATCAATGATGAAGGAAATGTCAGTTCGGATTAAGCTATAATGGATTACAATCTTGGAGATGGCTTAAAGAAATACCTATATTTTCAAATGGAAAAAATATAAATACTAAAATGCATTAGAGAAAATTTCCTTCTCTTAATAAAAGGAAATATGAATAAATTAAGATATCGTTTAAAAAATCATCAGATGGAGAAAACAATGAAACTACAGTAATCAATGATAGAGTTTGAGGAAATCTGAAGCTCATAAAACTGCCACTGGGGTGAGAACTTAAAAAAGAACAATTTGACAAAATCCATCAGAAACCTCTAATTTTACACATACCCAGGACATAATTCCCATATTATGAATTTATGCCAAAAAATAATTTTAAATGTTGGAAGATTCTATTAGATGTATGCTTACTGTACTGTTATCCTAATAGTGAAAAATTGAAAAACAATCTGAGTGTGACAATGAGAACTTGATTAAGTACATAATGGAATATTTAGTAGAATGATTACCTCTCAGGTAGCCATTAAAATGTTATTGAAGGGGCGCCTGGGTGGCTCAGTCAGTTAAGCGTCCAACTTCAGCTCAGGTCAGAATCTCACGGTTTGTCGTTTTGGACCCTGTGTTGGGTTCTGCGCTGACAGCTCAGAGCCTGGAGCCTGCTTTGGATTCTATGTGTGTGTGTTTCTCTCTGCCCCTCCCCTGCTCATACTCTGTCTCTGTCTCTCTGTCTCTCTCTCTCTATCTCTCAAAAAATAAATAAACATTAAAAATATTTAAAAAAATAAAATGTTACTGAAGAATATTTCATGACATGGAAATATTTACAGTATATATTTTAGCAGGAGAAAAGGAAAAGACAAATCACAACAGTATGAATCTATTAAATATACAAAAAAATCTTAGGAAAGGACATTAAAAGTTAAAGATTTACTTCGAAGACTGGATTACAGATAATTCTGATATTCTCCCTTTTGTTTACATGTTTTCTAATTTTTCTACAAAAGATAAAGATTAGTTTTTGCTAAGAAAGAAATAATTACTTTATTGAAAAATTGCTTGCTAAAGATTAAGGGGTTTCATTTTTTCCCTAGATTTACTGAAGGCAATATGATGGAATTATTTTTCTATACAGGCTCCTAAGGATAAAGAGGGTAGGATTCATCTCTCAGAGAAAGAGCAGCAAGCTACTGAAGAAATGTATGGCTTTCCATTTTATCCTTATGTTGTGTGGTTAAAAATGTTGCCCACAGGGGCACTCAGGTGACTCAGTTTGTTAAGCGACTCACTCTTGATTTCAGCTCAGGTCATGATCTCCTTGTCCTGAGATAGAGCCCAGCCAGCATCAGGCTCTATGCTGAGTGTGGAGCCTGCTTGGGATTCATTCTCATTCTCTCTCTCTCTCTCTCTCTCTCTCTCAGTGAGTAAACGAACTTTTCAAAAATGCTGACCACATGCATACACTAACACTAGCCAATGTTTCTTCTAGGTTTTAAAATCTAGTTTTGCTTTACCGAAGGCTTAAATAATGATAGAATTCCACTAATTAAACAACTGTTCTGGCACAGTTAAATTAGCATAACAGAAGCTTAGAAAGTAAACTTAACTTAGAAGCATCTTGGGAATAGCTATTTCACCTGCCAGAATTTAGCTGCCTTATTCTCTCAAACTACTTCTAGAATACAAGCTATAGTTCTAGAAATTTATAAATAGCTCCTTATCTAAAGCCCAATAGCTTAATTTAAATGACAGTTCCAAAACTGAACACCTGAGGCTACCTTACTGCTAAAATAAGGATGGTCAAAAGAAGAGCTGACAGCTACATTTTAAAATAGGTTTAGGCAAGCCTGGGTGGTGCAGTCAGTTAAGCATCCAACTTCGGCTCAGGTCATGATCTCACAGCTTGTGGCTTCTAGCCCCGCATCAGGCTCTGTGCTGACAGCTCAGAGCCTGGAGCCTGCTTCACATTCTGTGTGTGTGTCTCTCTCTGCCCCTCCCCTGCTCAAACTCTGTGTGTCTCTCTTTCTCAACAACAAATAAACAATTTAAAACAATGTTTTAAATAAAAATAAAAAATTAAAATAGATCTTAATCTGAGGGTATGCATCAAATGCACTTTGAGGATGATACACACAATTTTGAAAGGCTAAGTGTACAGTGATAAAAGCCAAGGAATCCTTTGAAAATTTTTTCTTAGTTAATTTTTATTTAACTAGATGCAAATTTAATCAATTATAATAAATCAAACACCCAAGCGGCCAGACACTATTGATTGTTGTGGGAGCACATAATAATAAGAAGGTAGCTCAGTGAAAACACAATCATGGCTGGGTCAACTACAGCATTAATGTTCTTGAGCTCTGGGAGTCAGAGGCATCTAGAACCCTAGGGAAATGCTGGATATTTATGCCAGCCTGCCAATGGACCTTCTTGACCAATACCAAGAACCATTTTGATTTCCTTTGTATGCACTGTTCAGATCATTCATCTTTTAAAAGGACTACACAATATTCAAAAATCTATGTAACAATAAGTGCAATGCAGTGTCATGTTTAAGAGAGCATAGGATTTGGTGTCAGAGAAATGGATTCAAGTTCTGACTCTATAACTAAGTGTGAGCTTGGAGAATTTACTTAACCTTTCTAAGTCTCTGTAAATCTGGGGCAATAAACTTAGGTCGTGAGTACTGAATGAATTCTTTAAAATGGCATAAAATGAGTATTTGAGAAATGGTAGTTAATGCGATAGGGATGAACATGCACTCTGAATAGTCCTTCAAACCAGCATTCAAACCAGCATTTGTAGAAAATACAGAAAATTATACAATGTAACTAAAGATGAAGATGTTATTACTATTAGTCTTTTTGGTATTTTATGATGCTTAAAAAGAGCAAATATTTTTTCCAATATGGTAACACAGAATCTGGGATATTTATAAGTTACCTCAAAGACAGAAACAAAATGATCATTCAGAATCTTTTTTTCTTTTTTGAAGAGAGGGGTTCGTTTTTTCCCTACTTTGGGAGTACTTGTTCTTTAAATAATGTATGTGCATGAAACATACTACTGGACACAGAACACTGTGTTTTCTTTCTGGAATTATCAATTTCTAACTTAAATTATAGAGTTTTATTAGGTTTCTTCTTTAATTTCAGGCCAATGCTCCATGAAAGGAGACTGACTTTCTCTACTGCAGTGTCCTGTATAGAATTAGTCAGCAGTTATCCACATGTGGAACAATGAATGGATGATTATGACAGTCACAATTTCACCTTTATTGCATTCTTGGAGCCCAGACAGCCTAAGTTCAGTGATGACAAAACCCTCTGGGAACACAATTTTAACATTTATCTTCAACTTCCAATAAGCTGAATTACAAAAAAAAAATTAAACATCTACATCCTCTATGGCCAGGGAACTGCCCTAAATAATCAGAACCCTGGGTATAACTGGCTGGCTGCTCTTACATTCCTGGCCTCTCATATCCATGCTTTTTACTCTTTAAATTTGGGTTCCCAGTCTACAGCCATACTACCATGAATGCGCCTGATCTCGTCTAAATTTGGGTTCCCCTCCCAACCTGACACTGAGTTCAGTCCAGTGACTCTATTTGCTTTGACCAAACAGATGGACACAAACTTGATATAAGTAGAGACATGAAAAGCATTTGGTCATTTATGCTTCCAATCTTGTTTCTCTATGATGATGGTGAGAACCTACTCAGTCTAGTCTTTCAGAGGAATATAACAGATGAGCATAAAGAAGGGAGCCCAGATGCCCCAGCTGAGGCAATCATGCACCAGCACATAACTAGCCATGTGACAGAACTCATCCACTATCAGCAAAACTGCCTCCCCACCCTGCAACTACCGATAGACACAGTGAGTCCAGTGAGCCCATAACCATCTAGCTGATCTACAGATATGTAAACAATTAAACGTTTATTGTTTTAAACTACTGTACTTTGGGGTAAGTTGTTAGATCTTATTATTTTAGCTATATATAAATAGTACACTTGCAACTAGGTGAAAAAAATCTGAGTTTTCCAATTTTAACTTCCAAGTATACAACTCAGAACTATTGTAAGAGGTTTAGGGAGGATTAGAATTCTATACTTAAATTTTCTGCAGTGGTATGTGGGGGTAGGGGGGCAGGGTATACCTGGTATTCCCCGAATCATCTATTTGGAAATGGTATTATGAAAGGTGCTAAAATTTCTATTTATGTTAATAACTCTATTCTGGGAATAGATTTATCATGTATATAATATGCTAGTATAATAGTTCATATATATGTTAATGTATACATACATATGCATTGGAGGCACACATTTTATTGGTAAGTATGTACCCTCAAAAAAGTTCAGAGACCACTGATATTTCTTCTGTTTTCATATGGTAATTTTCTTATTTAGCAAGAGTATCTCATAGCATGGGCTTTCATAATGGGTCATCTCGTCAGGAATAAAGACCAATTCATTGGCTAAGTATCCCGCTTCTCTTCTGAATCTGATGAGATTTTAAGTATTTTTAAAAATTACCAGTATTCAATTAAGGCAAACTGAAAACTGAAGGTAGGGACTCTATAGTGATTTCTTTCTTTCTTTCTTTCTTTCTTTCTTTCTTTCTTTCTTTCTTTCTTTCTTTCTCTCTCTCTCTCTCTCTCTCTCTCTCTCTCTCTTTCTTTTCTTTCTTTCTTTCTTTCTTTCTTTCTTTCTTTCTTTCTTTCTTTCTTTTTTTTAATGCATGGTTAATGTATAGAACAGTTGCATTGGGAAAATAGAGCACAGTCTCTGACTTCAGAACACTTTTCAAATATTAATACCTTCACTGGCCACACCAGTTATGCTGTGGTATCTTACTAAAATAAGCTATGTACATATAAACCATTTTTACTACCAAATACCAGTAAACATAATTATTTTAATGAATATAAAGATTTAGAAGTATGTGATTTTATAAACGATTCCACATACTAATGGTTTACAGTGATTTTAAATTATGGCTAATTTACTTCTTTACATAAACTCCAAGATAACTTCTTTATTGGAACTAAACTTAAACTAAAATGATCTATTAGTAAGCCAGTGAGGAATGCTGCATTTCTCAGATATAAGGAACCTTACAAGAAAGATATATTTTTCATGACTTTAGAGAGTAAAGATAAATGTTAAAACATAAATTTTACAAATTAACAAATAAAGATATATGACCTCCTTTTCAGAACCAATTTTACAATGTGCTATATCTTTAAAAGGAAAGCAATTTAAAACTGTCAAATTTGCTTCAGTATGGCTTTCTTATATATTAAATTCTTCTCATAATGCTACCATATATGTTTTTCTTTTCCCCTTAGATCATTCAGCCAAGTTCATATACATTCATATTTAAAGGTCTTTTTAAAACACAAGGATTTTCTCTCATCACATAAAAATGCTTTCCTTGGGGTGCCTGGGTGGCTCAGTTGGTTGAGCGTCCAACTTCGGCTCAGGTCATGATCTCATGGTTCGTGGGTTCAAGCCCCGTGTCGGGCTCTGTGCTGACAGCTCAGAAGCTGGAGCCTGTTTCAGATTCTGTGTGTCCCTCTCTCTCTGGCCCTCCTCCACTTGTGCTCTCTGTCTCTCAAAAATAAATAAACGTTCAAGATAAAATTTAAAAAAAGAAAAAGAAGATTGGGACACATCGTAAATGCTTATCCAGATAAGTTGTATTCTTTCTGGAAATAAAAAGAGTTTAGTGTAAAGTCTGATTTGCATTCTTATTTCCATAGTGTTCTGAGTTATTCCTAATTCCATAAAATGAAATTAATCTTTTGCTTCAGACTACTGCAGTTGGACTGACAAATAAAAAGTCTAGATTATTTATAAAATCCAATGAATTACTGACCAAATAAGAAACAAAGAGCCCAAAGGAGGGCTAAGAGGTTGTCCCCCAACAATGTAGCAATCCAGAGAGACAGCAGAGCCACAGGCTGTCTCTTTGCAGCCCCACAAAGGGAGGGGGACCCAATGTAGAAGAACAAGTCTCCTCATGGGCCCCATGGATTTCAGTTCCCCATGCCTGTCGCCATATAATGAGCTCATCTGTCATCTATTTAGTTTTTGAGCCTACAGACTGGATCCAGACTCCAGAGACTGAGATGTTCTTGGAGCTTTTGGAACAGACTCACCATGTGACATCGATCATGCCAATCAATACATCACTTGGCTCTTCGAAGTTCTCTATGTGCACACAGAGAATGAGCAATAATAGCCTGCAATGCTTCTGCCCCATGAGGATGTTAGGAGACTGAATGGGCACATCCTTTACAGTCAATGGGAGATCTGATGAAGGGAGATGCTGGGTCGGATAAGATATATTTTCTCATCCACAGCACTCAAAGTGACTGAAGTCACAGTGCACCATTCCTCACAAAGCTTCTGGGCTTCCCTTTCCCAAAATGTCACCTGTAATGTGTCATGAATAGATAAATGCAACCAATGTCAACAGAGTCGGCAGTGTCTTTGGTGACAAATATAGGAGTGGAATATTTTACTTATTACATTTTCCTGATAATGGTACTATATTTTTAATGGTCGTGAACTTTGGGTATCAGCATTTTTCCAAAATTAAAAAGGACTTGTTTCTGAGGACTAATATATTACATGTTCATTATAAAATGTTCTAATTATACAAAAGAGTATGAAGTAAAACAATGACTATGAATCCCATTACCCAGAGATAGCCACTGTGAACATCTGGGTGATTCTTCTAGATATCTTTTTGGATATACACACGTAATTCATATATTCTATATATACATTTAAAATTAGACCTATCTATAATCTACATAAGTGCATGCTATTTTACATCCTATTTTTTTCTAGGTGTTGTAGACATCTATTCCTCTTCCAAAAATAAATAGGTTAACAGCATGATTTTTAATGGCTCCAAAGCAAGGATAAACACTATTTTACTAATTTCCACTACTCTAGTATCTTTCTTAAATCACTTCAAAAAACAAAGCACCATCAACAGAAAGAAATTTTGGCACCATTTCAAAGGACCAGACATTTTGTTGTGAACAAAGGGCCAGGAAATGACAGACATTATAAGATAGAGAACATTAATTATATTAAAAATGGTGAGAGTAGATAAACATATCAGTATACTTTCAAATGAATCATGTATATCTTATTTTTATACAAATATTGTATATATGGAGAGTTCACTTGTAAGATAAAATAAAAGTAAAGATTACAAAATCCCAAATTTGTAGACATCCGAACAGAAATTTTGATAAATGAGCTTACTGGCCTTAAGACACATTTGAAGTTTACTTAGACTACTAGGTGTTTTCTGATCACACTTGAAATGAATGAATTTCCTCATGCTCAAAGTCTAAGGTGATAAATAATTAGTTCCTAAGAGCAGGACTATAGATATATACTGTAATCAACCTTACGCACATCCGAGTGATAAATCTATAATTTTAATAAGTGTGATATTTAAAAACTTCCATCATCCACTCCTAAAGATATCACTTGTATTTTCTTGTGTAATAAAAGTACTTCAAATTGATTTAAAAAAACCCAAAGTTAAAAGTATATGTGTATAAGGGCACCTGAGTGGCTCAGTTGGTTGAGCATCTGACTTCAGCTCAGGTCATGATCTCACGGTCTGTGGGTTTGAGCCCCGCGTCGGGCTCTGTGCTGGCAGCTCAGAGCCTGGAGCCTGCTTCTGATTCTGTGTCTCCCTCTCTCTCTGCCCCTCCCTTGCTTGTGCTCTCTCTCTGCTTCTCAAAAATAAATATTTTTTAAAAAATTTTAAAGAGTATTATTATATATATGATATATATTATATAATCATATATATTATGTGTGTGTGTGTGTGTGTGTGTGTGTGTGTGTGTGTGTGTATAAGACAATTTGGGCAAAACAGAGAGAATGCACACTTCTTTATAAAGAAATGTATGTGTGTGCATTCTTTATGAAGAAGTATGCATTCTCTCTGTTTTGCCCAAATTGTCTTATTTGCACAATTCACATATTTGCGTAACAGCAGAGTTCCAAATGCTAACATCAATGGAATATTTAATATATGACAGCCACCATATTAGGTACATTGTGTAAATTATGGTATGATCCTCCAATGGTCTTATGATGTAGAAACTACTACTGCCATTTTTCAGATGCAGTCACACAGCTGAGACAGGGCAGAGGTGAAACTTGGCAGTTCAAAATACACATATGAAGTATAAAACATGAAAAATAATTCATTAGGTACACTGAAAATCTATGTGATGTGTACTATTCCTATAAGCCTTTATATAACACTCTCCCTTTCTATGCATCAATCTGGTTTCTTTGCAATGTTAATGAACATTTTTTTGAGTTAAGAGAAGACTTGATAAACCTGAGGCAAGGCCACTACCAAGTCTCACCAGCTTCAAATAGCTAAGTCACTCAATAGAAGAAAATCTTCAAAAGCTGCTACTTTTGGTTTAAATCTGGAGATAAGAAGTAGCTAAATAAGTAGCACTTTGTTCTAAGGTGTAAACATTACTTAAGAAATAGCAGCCCAGGAGGACGAGAGTGCAAAGGAGCGCTGGTCAAACGTATGCATGCCCACCGTCCCTGCGTGATCCTCAGTGCACAGGGTCCTGTGCTTGCCATGCACGATGCTAATCACTTTGTTTGTAGTATCTCACTGAAAATTTATAACCTCAAAAGTGGGTACTATGATTATCCTTTTTAAATAGATGCTAGGACCCTAATTCCATATGTATTCTAAATGCGCCTATAAAGTCATAAATGACAAAATAAAGCCACCGTTTTTAACCAAAGAACCTCTTCTTTCAAAGAAATGGGAATGGAGCTACAGTAATTGGTACCCTGGTCAAGAATTTAGCATCCTTTAGAGCTACAATTAATTTTCAATTGTAGAGCTCTAAAGTACAATGCGTTAATCTTAGTGACACCTGATTTTGTGTGTTAACAAAAATGCCTTCAGGATCTGCTCCAGCTTTATCCATTACCAGTCCTCCTGGTGGCCATACTGACTTAGCAGCAATCTGATGTCACCATTCTCATCTATACCCAGGCCCATTTCTATTCTTGTTAGAACCATTTCTCCTGCCTTTTCATCTTTACATTCTTTACATTTTCCCCTTTTTAAATGTATTACAACTCAAATAAAAGGTTATCTCCTCTACAAAGGTATTCTCTAATACTGAGGTTGCCTCCCTACAATACCTACAGCAATCATAACACAGATTATATTGTAATTATCTGATCATTTGTCTATAAGCTTGTTAAGAGAGAGGTCCATGTTCTGTTCACCTGGCAAAATATTTAGGAGTTTCTCATAATCTGTTAAATGAAAGAAAAGCAAGATCGTTCTAAGAAAGGAAAACTTCAGAGCTATGGAATAGCTATTTGAAGGCAGGTGCCACAATATGCTCCCAACGTATAAACATGTCTTCCAGGGACATACAGTCGAGTCAGGGGAAAAAGGCAAACAAGTTACATTAGATAATAGGAAAAATTACCTAAATCCAAAATGATATTGGAATTCTCGTAAGAGAAAAAAAAAAACTTCTGACTATGGAAGTGGTAAGGTAGGAACAGAATGAATGACTAGCATATATAAAAGAGAATGTATTTTGTAGGAAACTTAATTACACAATTTTTTTTTGTTCACCAGTAACTGTTCCTCAGAAGAAAGCAATATGATAAATATCTATCCTTTCTTCTATATACATATATACATATTCTCTCTCTCTCTCTCTCTCGTCCCCACATGCTTGCACGTAAGCACACATACAGGCACGCATACACACTCACATTCACACGTCTCTTAAAATAATGAAAAGATAATACGTTCTTATGTATCCTACTCTCCAAATTAAATAAAAAACATCTTGGTTACTAGAGCTCAAATTTGAATGTTGTCTTGCAGTCAACATCAGTTATTAAATCAAACTGCAGATAACTTAATGATGTCTCCCCTTTTGGCAAAGTATGTTAATACCAATAAAGGATGGCAAAGTCTTATTACAAGAAATGAGACAGATGGCAATGGATTTTAGGCCTACTAAAAAACCATAAAAGTGCACTGAATATTTACAAAGAAGAGAGGTTCTTAAAATGGTGAAAACTTATGACACTGTTAAGGCATTTTAACAGTGCCACTGTGGAGTCCAATAAAGGAAATCAGGTCTGAGAAGATGTGTCACCTGTCACTTCAGATATTTGTTTACATTTCCGGGAGTTTCTACTCTGTTATAAAGGATGACTCGGATGAAATCCAGGCCAGACTTCCTCATGGTAATTGGTTTGCTAATTCTTCAGCACAGCTTTTGGCTTCTGCTCAGCAGTTGGCCTAAGGTTATAAACTGTACTATTTATTAAGCCTTATTAAGACTGCTGTCAGCTGTAATCATATTGCTCCTCTACACAAAACCTTCAGTGGCTCCCTGCTGCTTTCCTAATTAAGTCCATACTCCTTATCTTGGCATTTAAAAGTCCTTTACAATATGTTTCTAAACTTCCTCTCTGGTGTGTATTCTCACCACTCCTCTGAAGGCTGTTGTGATCTGATCAAACTGAACCACTGTGCATTTTGCAAACACCCTTTCTGATATCCATCTTTTACCCAGGTGGTTCTGAGCAGAATGTTCTTTCTGCTTCCCATTTTAAATACTCCATTCCCACCCATCCATTGGTTTTCCACATCAGGAGCTTCAGAGGCAAAATGTGAAATCAGCCTCCACACACAGAGGTCAGGGAGAGCCTGAAGACAGAGGCATGTCACTCCAGACCGGTAGGTGGCAGATGTAATAAACAAGGCAACTTACATGTCTGGCTTATCTTGGGCAGGTGCGAGATGAGTTGATCTCTGTACCTGCCCACCATAATCTTTAAAAAAAGGTTTGTAAGAGGCATTGACTGGGTTCAGTCACGTATACTGTCCAGATGGTCTCAGCAACACATTACTATCTCAGAGCTGTACCCTTGAGGAAGCGTCTAGCATAGGGAAGGTGAGTGGAATGTACATTCCAAGGGCAGGTGAGGGATTGAGGAGCTTCCAACTGCCTGGGTCCAGCTTGTGGGTCAACAGGTGGTCATGTTCTCTTGATGACCTACTACATTACCATCTCTCTATGTGACTAATAATTATCACACTTTTCTGGTATATCTCAAAAATACCCTATTAAAGAATTTAAAGTGGTATGAAGGAGAAAAATATCAAGTTTGAGTGACATAGATTTAATTCTGAATTCTAATTTTTTTCTCTTTGCTGATGACCTTGAGTATGTTAAATGAGATCACAATGTAATGATCCTGTCATAGTGTCTGGCACATGATAGAAAATCAATATACACTGGCTTCCCTTTCCCTGACTTCTCCAGTTCAACATGCTCTCTTCTCTCTTTGATTTGCATATGACACAAAACATTCCAACTGTGTCATCTGGGAGTTGTACATGATCTCTTAGGATTTGTCACTTAGGAAACATCTGTCCTTTCATCAGTGATAAATCACTGAAGCACATTTACAAACCAAACACAGAAAATCAATGCCAAAAAGAAAAATCCCACATACCATAAATTAGTTCATCAAGCTCTGAAATTTAATATAGTTTCTTAGCTCTTTATTAGGAATAAAAAATATTATTGGTTAAGGAAGGAAAAAAAGGACACAGCAGTACAAATGACAAAATTATTATAAGGTATTCAATTAAAAGTTGATATAGCATTAGCTGTTTTTTAACCCTATTTTGTTATTTACAATATACTAACTACCATATACACTGAGAGCTAGGTCTGCTTTAAACACTAGAAAATATCCAATTGAGAGTATTTTCCACATAGCATGGAGTTAAAATAAAATTTAATTCCTGACTCTTAACCAACATGTTAAAATGCTTTTCAGTTTTGCTGAAAATCTGTCTTGATTAGCTCTTATTCAATTTATAATAATGTTTAATGATCACTAACTATATCTAGGCTACCTTAAAATTCTAAAGATATTAGAGTCTTAAGCTTGACAGATTGGTGTCCTTCTAAATCTATTAGTACATATATTATTGAATCACAGGAAGTATTGGAAGGGTTAGTTAATTATGAGAGGAGGGCCTGGAGGGTACAACAGAATTCCTAGGGTCTGGTACCTGGATGTGCACTGAATACATGTTTTGGCTCAATATCAAATGACCATTTTTTTTAAAAAGAGAGTTAGATCAAAGTCAAAGCCAAAACCAAGTATTGTCATAGAATGAATATACTAAAAATAGGCTTTGTCTATGATGAATATGGCAGATTAGTAACAACTCTAGAAAAATAATGCATATATTTTTAAAAGCTTTAAATGAAGGCAAAGCTGAGCTTTGTCTAAAACCAACTATTCTTTAGTTATTTGCCAAAAAAAATGTTCTAAGTCAGTTATAGACAACCAAATGGATTCCCTGACAAACAATGAAAGCTCTTAGGGAATTTATCGACAATAGCTTTTAGAATAGCAAATAATCATATACCACTAAATTTCTACAACATGTTGAAGCATGAATGTTCCCTTTAAAGGACAATAAAAACAAATAAGAAGAGAATAAATATACACATCATTATCCTTCAATGAAATATATAACTTTTTTTAAAAGAAAAATGATTTATCTGATTATATAACTGATATATATTTATTACAAAACTTTTGGAAAATATAGGAAAACATCAGAAGAAAAAATACATATAATTCTTATATGTATTTGCTCAACTAACCAATAAAAATAGAGGCTCACGTTGTCTCACTTAATTATTAACATAATTCTATTTCAGGTCACAGTGTTGGGTCTAAAAGCTCTTGACTCCCTGTGTACTTCACCTTGAAAAATGATTATATTTGTTAAGGAATTTTCCATGCCAAAATAAATCAGGTTATGGAAATGAATAAAAACATTTATGTAGGGGGGCACCTGGGTGACTCAGTCAGTTTGGCATCCGACTTTAGCTCAGGTCGTGATCTCACAGTTTGTGAGTTCAAGCCCTGTGTTGGGCTCTCCAGCTCAGAGCCTGGAGCCTGCTGCAGATTCTGTCTCCCTCTCTCTCTGCCCCTCCCCTGCTTACACTGTGTCTCTCTCTCCTTTGAAAATAAATGAACATTTAAAAAAAATAATTTATGTAGGAATTGCTCACAGCCCAAAAGGTCTGTTTGGTCTTGACGCTGAAAGCTTCACACTGTTATGTATGGTGGTAATTTTAAAGAATTCTGGTGATTGTTTCCAAGGTTGGAATTTAAAAGCTTTCATATACACAGCTCGGTCTGAGAGATGAGACGTAGCTTGCTTTCCATCTCAGGCCACATTTTCCCCCATCCCAGCATTTGAAGAACAGGTGGCCTACTGGGATTCTGAGGACTGATTTTTATGCTACTGGCTATGGCTGAGGAAATTTCCTGAGAGACACAAAAAGCCTAGGACAGCCTGATACAGTCAGGTGTAAAAGTTGTCAGAAAAAAAAATCTAGTTTCAAATGCTAGAATTACTAGTGGCTCACAAGAATTGTGAGAATTACTTAATAGCAACAATAATTTTAAAAAGCATGTAACATTTTTGAGTGTTTAATATTAATATATATTGGAAATACAATATGAACTTTACATGCATTTTCACATTTAACCCTCGAAATAATCCTTGTGACTGAAGCAGGCTCTGCTTCTCTCTCCATTTTATTGCTGAGAAACTGAGGATATGAAATTAAAACATCACAGAGCTAGTGAGTAGCAGATTCATGACTAGGTCCTAAGCAGTTTAACTTCAAAGTGTTTGATTCCTATGATGCTGCAGTAACACACTATACACTCAGTGCTTTTACAGTCCAGCATGTTCGCTGTCCTGTAAATTAATGGGCCACTCGGGTGTCACGATACCTAACTGATATATTTTAATCATAAAGGATCAAAGGTAGAAGTAGCCTGAAACCTTAAACTCTTCAAGATGTTCAAAGGCCAAAGTTCTAAGCTTCAAAGAGTTGTACAGAAATCAAGGACCCCAGATAAGCAAAGCCTTACTATTGCATTACAAATATTTATAAAAAACGTGCAATCAACGTATATTTACTACTGAGAACAAATCTGCATTAGGGGGAGGGGATAAAAAGGAGAGTAAGGAACCTTCTCTTACAGAAAGTTCATGTGGGAAAGAAAGCATCATTTATATGCCTCCCTTATGACACCAAGGGCTTCTTGAATGAACGAAGTAAGTCTTTTGCCCTCTTGTGCTTTCACAACATAGTGCCTAACAGACATCCCCTTGATAAAAATCCACATGATTAACCTGGCCTAAAGTGATGTGCATGATCTTGCCTTGCCTCATACCACTCCACTCTCTTCCCTGACTCAATATCATCCTTGAAGACAGCACCTGCCCAACCCAGGAAGTTTGCCTACATGTAGATTTCAGCTTAAGTACCATTTTCATAGAGAAATCTCTCTTCTGTACACTAGATCAAATTTCCCTATAAATCATTCCCATCTCATAAGATACTTTTCCTTCCTAACATTTAATTACAAATACAAGTAAATACTTACTTTTTTAATTAATTGTATATAGGCAGAAAGAGTATAGATCTTATTTGATGCTATCATCCTGGCACCTAACATAGTTTCTAATACATGGAGATACTCAATAACAATTTATTAAATGAATAAATGAGTGAAGAAGTAGGTGAATAAGTATTTCTGAAGAAATGAATCCTTTTTAGAAGGCACATATAATCATACAATCATTTCTGGAAGATACAGATGCAAGAGAAATAGGTAAATCCTGAGAATTTTAGGGATTAGTACAACATAGGTTCATTAGAAGTGAGCTGTCAGCATAGAGCCCGATGCAGAGCTTAAACCCACGAACCACAAGATCATGACCTGAGCCAAAGTCGGATGCTTAACGGACTGAGCCACCCAGGCGCCCCTAAGACATTCATCATAGAGTTGGTTGTCATACACATTCCATCACTCTCTTTTTGCTTATACCAATCAGTCATCAATATAATGATTTTTTAGAGCCACACCCCATATTAATTCACCCATATCTTAGGTCTTCGAGTTAGAGGCTCTGACTATCCTTTTGCTATGTTTATCAACAATCATGACCTTGGTTGGCTCAGCACCCATTTGCAGGAATTACCTTAAAATTAACTCAGTGTTCAAGGAGGCCAAGGCCCCTTTGAAAGGCTCAGGGATCTTTCTGAAAGAAGACTGTGGATTGATTTTGTGCTAATGAACTGATTTATTGAATAAAGAGTCACATCTTTCTTTCTTGTAGGGATGTCACTAATAGCCAACATCTACCGTACTCCATATAAAAAAAAAAAAACCTTAATAATCATTGGATTTGATTAGAAAAGCAAGAAAGTAGCAGGATCTTTAACTTCGAAGCTAAATCAATTCAGTTCTCTTCTTTGACAAGTTCTCTTCACTGACAAATGATATTTCATTTGAACATCATTGAAAAGATGTTTACAGAGTACCAAAACCATAATTCAGTCAAAAGTTACTTTTTATTAATTCTTTTCCTTCTAGAAATAAGACCAAGTACAAATGCAAACTCAAAACTTTTTCAGTAATCTAGACCTTAGAATATTACTGAAAAAATAGGAAATTAAATACTCATCATCAGTTTTTGAAGTGACATTTTATCAGTGGTTTTTAAAAAGTTCATGTATGTATGTGTGTATCTCTGATAGATATTAAAAAAATCAAGTCCAATAAATCAAAGAAGAAATTCTTTACTTTTCTGCTGAATAAGTTGAGACCTCCCCATATAACTCTCTGAGGCAAAACATTTGTAAGATGACCCTTTAAGAAAGGAGTGGTATTAAGAAGTGTATTTTAAAAATCTAGGGGCGCCTGGGTGGCTTAGTCGGTTAAGCGTCCGACTTTAGCTTAGGTCATGATCTCGCAGTTCGTGGGTTCGAGCCCCGCGTCGGGCTCTGTGCTGACTGCCAGCTCAGAGCCTGGAGCCTGTTTCAGTCTGTGACTCCCTCTCTCTCTGACCCTCCCTTGCTCACGCTGTCTCTCTCTCTTCTAGAAATAAATAAAACATTTAAAAAAACAAACAAAAAAAATAAATTTCCTGGGAGCATAAGGAGTAGGAGAACTTGTTTAAGAACTATACAGACTGGGTGCTACACAGTCTGCCCATAGTGTTTTCAACAGTCCTGTATGATAGGTAAAAAAACAAAAAAAAACAAAAGCAAAAACAAACAACAANCTCCCTCTCTCTCTGACCCTCCCCTGCTCACGCTGTCTCTCTCTCTCCTAGAAATAAATAAAAAACATTAAAAAAAAATCTAACTCACTAAACTCATTTTAAAGACCATAAATAGTTATTTTATATAAGAAAGCCTTTATAATTGTTTTTCTAACATTAAGCCAAACTGTAACCAAACCCTTCAACAGTACAACTGTATCATCTTGCTATATATAGCTAGTGAGTGAATCACAAATATTCTTAAATATTTTCTAGAAATTGTGAATTAATTTTCATGAATGTAATTCCTCTGAGCTTTACTTAAAGTTACTCTCAATGTTGTAAAATCTGGTTCATTACTTTTACAATTCCATTGGCTTTGTGTACTGAGTACATTTAAAAGTCAAGTATTTCTTATAGAAAATGAAATAACTTAATTTTTTTGGAAAGAAATTGTTTTCTGAATTTTAATTATTCCTTCCCAGGCCAAACTGTATAATCATTTCTTAAGAATTAAATAGTTATAGACAAGAAAAAGTAGCTATACCAAAAAATATATATTTTTGTTATGTTCAGTAATAAAATAATCTTTCTTTAATTTTTTTGACAAAAGCCCATAAGGCCCTTAATTTTTCTACTTTTGCAAAATTGATTCACAAAGTGATTCTAGAAAAGCTAATGATCATGGGGAAGAGTGATATATGATCATTTCCTGCCTTCATGCATAGCCATAATATAAGCAATTATTGTATGCTTGAAGCAGACTAGACACTGGAGAGAAAAGCTCAAGAGGTTCACAGTCTAGAGGAGGAAATAAAATATTATACAATAAACACCATTCCAGTGACAGAATCTTTTCCTGTACGATCCTCCTACTGCTCCCCCATCAGCCTTCACAAATACCTGACCACAGAGGAAACGGTCTTCTCTTTCTTCCAGAAAGCTAATGGGATTATTCTATTTTAAGTGCCATGTGTTCTCAAACAAGTCTTACTGATACCTGTGTGTGCCCTGCCCAGAGAACAGCAAAAACTGAAGAAATATGTAAAACTACTTTGCTGGATTTAAGTTATCATTAAAGAACAGAGAAGGACCTGTCCACGGAACTTGCCACCAGTGAGATAATAGTAATTTGCTCTGATTAGAGCTCTGTATTCTACTTCAAGAGAGAAGATAAAGGAACAGAACTATGTCTTATTCTCTCTCCTAAAGGTAGTCAGTAAAACCCTGTGTGTCCAAAACCTTCCAGAATAGGGGACCCAGAACAGGAGGAGGAGGAGGAGGAGGAGGAGGAGGAGGAGGAGGAGTCGTCTTACCAAGAAGGAACTGATATTTATATGAGTCGTATTTGGGTATGATTGAAAGTACTTTTAGATTTAAAAATCTGAAAAGGTAGTAAAAACTAACAATTGAATGACTGCATATCTCTCGATGTCTTAAAATGCCTATCTTACTGCTTATTTTATTTATTTCTTTAATTGATTAATTAAAGTTTCTAGTTTTTATTTAAATTCCTGCTAGTTAGCATATAGTATCATATTTGTTTCAGGAATAGAATTTAGCAATTCATCACTTGCATATAATACCCAGTGCTCATTACAAGTGCCCTCCTTACTACCTATCACCCATCCAATCCATCCCCCTACCCACCTCCTCTCCGGCAACCCTCAGTTTGTCTCTGTATTTAAGAGCCTGCTTTATGGTTTGACTTTCTCTTTTTTCCTTCTATGTTCATCTATTTCATTTCTTAAATTCCAGCCTCTTACACTGTTGGTAGTAATGCAAACTGGTACAGCCACTCTGCAAAACAGTATGGAGTTGCTTCAAAAAGCTAAAAATAGAACTGTCTTATGATCCAGCAATTGCACGACTAGGTATTTACACAAAAATACAAAATACTGATTCAAAGAGATATATACACCCTGATGTTTATAGCAGCACTATCAACAATAGCCAAATGATGGAAAGAGCCCAAGCGTCCACTGACTAATGAATGGATAAAGAAGATCACAGACACACACACACACACACACACACACACACAAGAATATTATGTAGCCATAAAAAGAATGAAATCTTACCATTTGCAATGGCATGCATGGAGCGAGAGTATATTATGCTAAGAGAAATAAGTCAGTCATAAAAAGACAAATACCACATGACTGTTTGTTTATTTTAAAAGGATTAAAGGCACCTGGGTGGCTCAGTCAGTTAAGCACTTGCCTCTTGATTTCAGCTCAGGTCATGATCTCACAGTTCTTGAAATCAAGCCCCAAGTTGGGCTGAGCTGACAACGTGGACCCTGCTTAGGATTCTCTTTCTCACCTTCTCTCTCTGCCCCTCCTCTGCAAGCATGCTCTCCATCTCTCTCAAAACACATACTGAACTTAAAAAAAAACAAATAAAAAAAGGACTAAAAGCAAGTCTATCCGAGAAAAGAACCATCTCTCGTGTTGTCAAGCACCTAAGACAATGCTGTAATTCAATGTTTCTCAAGAGCAACACTACTGACATTTCGGCCAGATAATTCTTTGTGGTGGAGGGGCTGTCCTGTCATTGCAGGATGTTTAGTAACATCAGTGGTCACTACCCACAAGATATTAGTAGCAACTTCAAGTCCTGTCAATCAAAACTGTCTCTAGACATTTGCCACGTGTCCCCTGAAGGATAAAACCACTCCTTGGTTGAGAACCATGGCTATAATTGGTGTGAAGTACCAAGTATAGTGGCGACATTGTCAATGGTACCTGGGACATTAGTGAAGGCATCCCAGGTGCTTGAGCTGAGGTGAGTTGAGTTGAGTTGAGTCAAGGGTGAGCAAGAATTTGATCAGAAGATCAACAAAACAAACAAAACAAAACAAAACAAAACAAAAAACCCTTTTGCCCATGTGTAAATTTAACCGGAGATATCAAAACTGAGAACATTCAGGGTTGGTACCAGCCTTTTCTCAGCCAATCAATTCCCCAAATTCCACAAGCACATTCTCCAGAACATAAAGTGTTCTGGACACTTTATGCTGATGAAAGATGGTATAACATAATAAACAGTGATAGTATCTAAATCGCTATAATCTTGGGAAGTCATATAACTTCTGGAAGTTTCAGCGTCAATGCCTATAAAATGAAGGTGTTCAATGAGCCAATGACCTCCAATGCCCCTTCAAATTAAGAAATGCTTTGATAAATCTTTCTTGTTTCTTGTAGCAGTCTCTCTGCTCATTAAAATGGACACCTTTCATGTTATATTGATTTTAATTGAGCAGTAATCAAATAGCCATTCTAATAAGTTAGCTACTGAAAACAGGTTAGTAATGCATGCTCAGTCTTCATGCCCCTCTGGTGAAAATTATTCATATCCAAAGAAGAAATAGCTCTCCTTTTAGGTAAATACCTGTATTACTGCACTGACAGTGAATTAAACTGCCCAAGATTGCATCTATTTCAAAGAGTTACAACCTTGTGATGTCGCAGATGTATATAGGTATCATATTAATATACTTTAAAAATTCTGAAATGTTTCCACAAAGAGAGAAAGGGAAGAATTTAGTTCAATTTATAAACCATTGTCTTCAGATACTTTTTTTAACAGACTATTTTTTGGAGCAGTTTCTGATCCACAGCAAAACTGAGCAGACAATACAGTTCCATATACCCTCTCACTTCATAAACACAGTTTCCTCCACTATCAACGTCCCCCACCAGAGTGGAACATTTGTTACTGTTGATGAGCCTACACAGACATGTCATTATTACCCAAAGGCCATAGAACATATGAGGTTTACTCGTGCTGGTGTACATTCGATGTGTTTGGAAAAATGCATAATGACATCTATGCATCATCAATAGTATTATATAGAATAGTTTCACTGCCCTAAAAATCCTCTGTGCCTGCCTAGTCATCCTTCCCTCCCACCTCTAATAAGCACTGAGTTTTTACTGTCTTCATAGTTTTGTCTTTTCCAGAATGCCAGTTAGAATCTTACAGTATGTAGCCTTTTCGAATTGGCTCCTTTCACTTAGTGATACATTAAAGTTTCCTCCATGACCTTCCATGGCTTGGAGGCTTATTTCTTTTTAGTGCTGAATAATATTCCATTGCCTGGATGTACCGCTGGTTATTTATCCATTCACCTACAAAAGGGCATCTTGGTTGCCCCCAAGTTTTGACCATTATGAATAAAACTATTATAAAAATCCGTGTGCAGGTTTTGAATGGATATAATCCTTTTAGACGCAGTTTGATGTATATGAATAAGCAAGGCAGAAATGAATATCACAGCTTATATTCCTGACTGAAAAGTATGTCAAATTCTAGTAAGGAAACTTCTATTTTACATATTTCTGAATAAACTCAGCAGTTCTGTTAGAAAGCCAGAGTGACAGCTATTCTTGTAGTAATAGGTAAAGACTGTTCTCCAGGTTCTCATATAAGTACAAAAGCAAGCAGTAAGGCAAGCAGACCCCAGGAGAAACTGAGATCAGTGTAAGATATAGGGAAGAAAATCCCACGTATGTTCCAGCCATGCAAACTACAGATGCTTACCAGTTCCTTATAAGGAATGGGAGACTGATTTCAGAATATGTTACATGCTTTTTAGTTTGCTATATGTGAACGTACAGGGTAGACTCTTTAATAGAGAGTTTATTAATTTGTTGTGGTGGTGGTTCTGTTAAAGTACTCCTTTGCTGTATCAATTAGGTATTGCTGTAAAATAAACCACTCTGAAATATAGTGGCTAAAAACAACTACTTATTTAACTCATGATTCTGTGGATCAATAGTTCCAGCTGGTCTCTTTTTGTCTCGGCTGGCTTCCCCCCTACCCCCTGCAATCTGCAATGTGGTTTTGCTTTCATTTTTGTTTTTTTTATTAAAAAATTTTTTTAATGTTATATTTATTTCTAAGAGAGAGAGAGAGGGAGAGAGAGACGGCGTGAGCAGGAAAGGGTCAGAGTGAGAGGGAGACACAGAATCTGAAAGAGGCTTCAGGCTCTGAGCTAGCTGTCAGCACAGAGCCCGATGCGGGGCTCAAACCCACGAACCGTGAGATCATGACCTGAGCTGAAGTCAGACGCTTAACTGACTGAGCCACCCAGGCGCCCCTGCTTATCATTTTTGTACTCTCTCGCATCCCTGTACCTGTGTGTGAGACAACCTGGATGATGCAGGTCTAGACCCTATTCTCTCACCCTCCAGCAGGTTACCGTGGTGTCCGGAGAGAGTTCATGCATGGAAGCATGTGAAGGCTCTCATAGGTTAGCCTCTGAACTTGCAGTCACTTCTGTTAGATTCTGTTGACTGAAGCCAAGTCATAAGGTCTTCTCAGATTCAAGGGAAGGGGAAATGGATCTCACTCTTGTTTGTTTGTCTGTTTGTTTGTTTGTTAGAGAGCAAGCACAGGCACACTCCATGAGGGTGGGCCAGAGATAAGGGTGGAAGCGGGGGGAGGGGGGAGACAGAGAGAGAATCCCAAGCAGGCTCCATGCTCAGTGCAGCCCCCAATGCAGGTCTCGATCCTTCAACTCCTGGGATCATGACCTGAGCTGAAATCAAGAGCTGGATGCTCAACCTTCTGAGCCACCCATGTGGCCCCAGACTTTACCTATCCATGTGAAAAGCTGAAAAGTCACCTTATGCAGGGTATGGATACAGGGAGAAATGAAGGATTTGGCCATGTTTGCTATCTGCTATATTGTGGTTGTTAGGCTATCATGACAACATTGTGGTTTAAACTTTGAGCTCTGGAAATCAACCTCCCAAGCTCAAATCCCTGCTTTTCCATTCACTGGCCAAGTAGCACTACCCTTTCAAAACCTAAATCACCTTATTTGCAAAGTGGAGATAATAATACTAACTACCTTATCATGTAATTACTCATGGTAAGCACACTGCCTGGCACAAGAAAGCATTCACTAAATGTTTATTCATTGTTTCTATTTTATTTATTTATTTTTTAATATTTTTATTTATTTCTAGGAGAGAGAGAGAGAGACAGCGTGAGCAGTGGAGGGTCAGAGAGAGAGGGAGATACAGACTCTGAAATAGGCTCCAGGCTCTGAGCTGGCAGTCAGCACAGAGCCCAACGCGGGGCTCGAACCCACGAACCACTAGATCACGACCTAAGTGAAAGTCGGATGCTTAACCGACTAAGCCACCCAGACGTCCCTTTTGTTTCTATTTTATTATCATTACCATCTCACAAGAGAGATGCTTAACCCACTCCAAGAAAAAAAATTATTGTCCCATTTGGACAGAAAGAGATAAACTTCCTTCTTTCAAATAATTCATCTTTAAGTCATATTTCTAAGTACATACAACAGGCAGTGGAGTTATTTCTAGTTAGCTTTTATTATATGATAATGAATGGCTTTTTCCAGTTTTCATTGACAAGAACAGAATCATCAAATTTCTCATTTGCTAGATAGTTTTAAGTAAAAATATATTTAAATGTTTGACTTTCCATCTGTCTTTAACTTTTCACTTGCTTAAATTTACTTTCACCATAATACATGCTAACACATTGAAATTTTTGAGTAGTAGCTACTAAGCAATTAAATTAAGAAGTAAAAAGGATCATTTAATTCTCCAAAGCATATACTTACTTGTATCTATCTGTCATAAATCCATTCAACAGGATCATGAGAAGTTTGAGAATGCTTTATTTACACATCAAAGTGAGATATTTTGTCTCTAAAAGTTATTTTGAGTGGAACCTTGTTATGGAGATATTTTATTATAGAATTTTCATTTTGTAAGGCAACAAATTTAAATCTTCTGTATTTTCCTAATATAAAAAGGAAGATTCAGTATATCAGTCATTAAATTAATCTGCCAACTCTAGTTGTAAAATCATAATACAAGACCAAATTGTATTAATTTTGAAAAGAAGTTTAAAAATGTTTCTGTGAGGGGTGCTGAGGTAGCTTAGGCGGTTTAGCATCCAACTTTAGCTCAGGTCTTGATCTCACAGTTCTTGAGTTCAAGCCCCACACTGGGCTCTATGCTGACAGCTCAGAGCCTTGAATCTGCTTCAGATTCTGTACCTTCCTCTGTCTCTGCCCCTCCCCTGCTCACACTCTCTATCAAAAATAAACGGACAGTAAAATTTTTTAAATGTTACTGTGAATATTTTAATACTCATAAAAAGAGAAAAACTGATTTAAAATGAATATTTTTGTTAATATTGGAGAAGTGTTGGGATTCTTTCAGTCCAAAAATGTTGATTCTATTTCATTCTCTTTTGAAGGTATTTTTTAGAGGGTAGCCATAAAACTAGAGTAAAACCCAGTTAGAGTTGTACCTGATAGTTTTACCATACATTTACAGAAAGTAGTTTTGGGGTGCCTGAGTGGTTCAGTTAGCTAAGCATCCAACTCTTGGTCTTGGCTCAGGTCATAATCTCACGATTCACGAGTTCGAGCCCCACATTGGACTTGCCGCTGTCAGCAAAGAGCCTGGCTGTCAGAGTAGAGCTCGCTTAAGATCCTCTGTCCCTATCTCTCTCTGTTCTTCCCTCACTCACACCTTCTCTCAAAATAAATAAATAAATAATTAAATAGCTTTTATAGTTTTTTTTTTTTTTTTTTTTTTTCTAGGAGAGAGAGAGACAGCGTGAACAGGGGAGGGTCAGAGAGAGAGGGAGTCACAGACTGAAACAGGCTCCAGGCTCTGAGCTGGCAGTCAGCACAGAGCCCGACGCAGGGCTCGAACCCACGAACCGCGAGATCATGACCTAAGCGAAAGTCGGACGCTTAACCGACTCAGCCACCCAGGCGCCCCTTAAATAGCTTTTAAAAAAAAGAAAGTAGTGTTATTCAATGTGAACATGTTTTCCAGTCATTCAAATGAAATCTCCTTTATTTACAACAGGAATATTTGGCATATTAATAAAAAGAACTTCTGAGCATCTACGAGTCACACTTGGATGACGACCTAAGGGAAAGCAGGCAACATTCCTGATTTAAGGAAGCTGTGGTATGCGGAGCAGGATGGAGGGTGCACACATTAATGATGCAGGGTAAATACAAATAACATAAATTTGAATGATCATTAAAACAGTGCAAATATCCAACTGCTAAAAGATGCAGAGTTAAAAAAAATCAAAAGTGGCTGGAAAGCTAATAATCAAGAATTGATTCAGGAAAAAAGTGAGTCTTGAAAGAGCAAAATACAGATTATTTGTGAGAAAAACTAAAGTGTTAGGGGTGTTGACAAAAATAGAACAGAACGAACACAACACATACCATTGCTTTATATAACTGCCTGGTGATGAATTTTCTTGATTAGCCAGAAACAAGGAGACTGGAAACAAGGGAAAAATACACCGAGATTGAGGTTTTTCTACAGAACCCTGTTTTATCACCGTGGGAGCAAAGCACGGGAGTCCAGAGCCTGCAATCTGGAATCAGAACCAGACTGCCTGAGACCAAACCTGACTCTGCCGTTCACTAGCTGTGTGACGTTGGGCAACATAATTTGATTTCTCTGTGCCTCCATTTCCTCTTTTGTATAATAAGGGTGATAATGGCAATTGCCTCTATGCTGGACTGCACTGTGTCAACCTGGTTAAAGTGCGAAGTACAGTTCCCAGAACTTCCATCCCTGTATTGTTCCGGATCACTCAGGTCAAGTGAGAAACATGCCGGAGAGGCAGAGTGAAAGGAAAGTAGCAGCGCCAACCTCTGAAAGTCACTGTGGTCAGATGTGATGAAGGACAGATGCAGAGGTGCCTCAGTTCCAGCTTGTACTGACTTTTCCTTACTACTCTCTCCCCCCCCGCCCCCCCACCAGCCAGCAATTCCTCCGTATGTGTAATGCCGTTGACCAGGTCTGCTAGCAGACACCCAACTGAACACCCACAGAGGTGGAAACTCCAAGAGACCACAGCCTCGCACAGACCTCCCCATGAACCCCCCCTACATGTTGTCACATTAGTTGTCACACATACTTGGCTTCTCAGATTGACTAGCAGGTGACTTCCCTGATCCTCACACTTCTTCTTCTGGAACTTCACATCTCCTGCTCCTCCCACAACTGCATAAGATCTAATTCATACAACAGACCCTGCATGCCATAATGCTTATTTTGACTGATCTCCTGAACAAATGTTAACCGACACTCTTTCCCACAGAGTTTTGTGAGGATTACCTGGGTTAATATTCATAAAATGCTTACAACAGTTTCTGTCATAGAGTCAATACTTATAAGTGCTTGTTAAATAAAATAATTTCTAATTCATTAAGTGTTAGCCAGTTGAGGAAGAAATAGGATCTCCAAAGAAAAATGGTGACAAGATGCAGTACTCTCTGTGATATATAACATTCTGGATAACTAGGGTAGTTATTCTGATACATGGTGGTACAGTGAGTGATAAACAAATGTAATAGTCAAATAAGAACTTCTGACAGCATAATACTATATATTATCTCTTGAGTGCGATCTATGTGCAGGTACTGTTCTGTTTTTTACACACAGGCTATTTCACATAATTTTCACAAACATCCTGTGAGATGGGAATTCTCCCCTTATTTTGCTGAGGAGATTAGTGAAGAACATAAAATATCTGCAATACTACAGTGAGATACAGCTAAGAAGCCATGTATAAAATAAATACTCCCCCCATGTTTACAGTTACAATAGTTGGGAGGCGAGTCTAATAAGCTGGGAAACAGTGACCTACATTTGTCTCACTTTCTGTGTTAATGAAGTATGTCACAAGTTGCTTTAGGCCTGGAAATCTCATAACATGCTATGGATTCTGAGAGATTTTGTAGAAGGACCATGGTTACTGATGGATGCTCATGTTTCTTGGGCAAAGGAGGTTGTAGGTGACATGAAAAAGCACATTGTGACACAGTGGAAACTGGGGGTTCTAGTATGTAGACAAACCTGCGTGTCATCACTAACTTGGTGCCTTACTGTGTGATCCGGAGCAAACGCCTTCACAAGTCTGATTCTAATTTTCCTCAAAAGCAAAACAGAGATAACATCTGCCCAAAACCTTTGTAAAGACTTATAAAGACCTATTGATTTTCTAAATACTCTTGAAATGAGATAAATCCAATGTAGTAATTGTATCTTATTTGAAATGTAATAATATGAAAAATAGGCACTGAACTCACAGGGGATCATAGTAGGGATCATGGGCACTTTCCAGCAAGTTGAGAGAAAACACTACCCAGCAGGTCAGGCCACAAAACTAGCAGACAAGTTTAACCATGGACATTTGATCACAATTGAAAATCCTGATAGCATACCTATTAGAGAAAATAATAGAAAGTTAAAGGTTCTGTTTATATTTCCATTTCACAATTAGCTATATATAGTAAAACCCTGGATTGTGAGTAACTTATTCTGCAAATGTCCTGCAAGATAAGCAAACATTTCTAATAAATTTTAACTTGATAAATGAGCGATGTCTTGCAGTACACATAGTAGATGATGCCAAATGTCACATGATCACAGCTGAGCCAATGGTTCCTCTGTCTGTCTCTTGCTGCAGGACTGTGGGTGATCATTTCCCAAGCTTGGATGCTTGGTCCCAGGCTGCAGTGTTTAGAAGAAACCAGTGAGTTTTCAGAACATTGAAAGATGCCCACAGCTGGCACTGGTGTATTTTTGTCACTTCAAAGCACCTATGGACAGGCCTCTGCTTTTCCAGACAAGAGTAAGCTTAGGAATGCTTTGCTTCATTCTAGGTCATTGGATAGGTTCCTTGTTAAAGTTGCACGAAAAGGAAAAGATTCCATTGAGCCAATAGATAGCAACGATTCCATTAGTGATAGTGAAAGTCATCCTGTATGATAACCCTACTCTCTCGTCTCCCTCACACCAGCCACAAAGGTTTTCAAAGGTAAATGCAGGCTAATTTGTTTTTTTTTTTCTATATTTTGTATTTTCTTTATTTTATATTATATTACAATATTGTAATGAATTTTATATGAATATTTTGGGGTCAGGGAACAAATCACCTGAGTTTCCATTATTTCTTACGAGGAAATTCGCTTTGATATACAAGTGCTTTGGATTGCAAGTATGTTTCCAAAACAAATTATACTCACAAACCAAGGTTTTACTGTACTTAATAGTTATAAATGCCCATTAGTTAATAAAAATGTATTTGCACATATTTCACATCAGGACAACACTCAAACTCTCCTCTATATATGTATATAATCAAAACGGTCTTGTCTTAGGATATGGAAAATTCTACTTCTTTGAAATAATTATAAAAAGGATCATGATTCACTAACTTTTATTGTTCTCTCTGCTGTGGATATTAGCAAGGCATTGGCAATTGGCAACGATGCACTCATATTCCTCTACGCCCTCTGTTTCCCCACTTAGAATTTCATGGCTATGTTATATAAGACATCACATATACTTGTAGTCCTAAAAAGAAATGGTATGATTTATTTCATTTTTACTCCATTTTTAGTTGGGTGATTTCATTTCCTTTCGCATTATCACCTGAGTCGAATGAAATACTAGGAGAAGGAAAAAAGGGTTTCTAATCACAGTCTGAGTGTCTTAAACTTCCGAAAAGCTTCTTTTTGAGATAGCGAGATGCTATTTTAAATAATGTTCATTAATAAAGTCACATATATCACTGTAGCACCCTTTTTTGAATCATGAGTTTAAAACTTGTATGAGGTAGATAGCAGCAGATTATGAAGTCCAAGATGAGCTATAACACTTATTTTTATTTCAATTGTTCCCAGCCAGGTAAACAGCCAGTAACTAGAAGAATAATGACGATGAAATGGGGGACTGTCACTGTCACCACTGTATCACTAACCACAGTAAAAGGTACAGAGATAGAGTTGTTTATCTTTGCCAAGTCTTTATTCATCTATTAGTGGAATGAACACAATAAGATGCAGTAGGATAATTCTGGAATAACTGTTTCAATGTCAGAGATGGGGAAAATGAGTCAGGGTCATTTAGGAGGCTTAATGTATAACTGGTTGCTTTCACTTAACTTCAAAACATTTTAGTATTTTCAGGGGGCCTTTGAGGCACCAAAGTCATTATGGCAGGTGCCAATCAAGACAACAGTGACAAAGACGAAAAATACAGTATTCCAATTTGAATGTGACTATTTAGTGAGAGAAGCATTAAGCTGAAATATTAGAGAAAAGGAGACAAAAGTTTCCCAGATACGCATGTACAGGGAATAATTTCAGAGAACAAGAATCAGTGAAACAGTGATGTATCAGCAGGGAAGAGAAGCTATGTTTACCCTCTTAGATACCTGTATCACAATTTAATTTTAAAACTCTGATTTAAAAATGGACAAAGGAGGGGCGCCTGGGTGGCTTAGTCGGTTAAGTGTCCGACTTTCGCTTAGGTCATGATCTCGCGGTTCGTGGGTTCGAGCCCCGCGTTGGGCTCTGTGCTGACTGCCATCTCAGAGCCTGGAGCCTGTTTCAGTCTGTGACTACCTCTCTCTCTGACCCTCCTCTGCTCACGCTCTCTCTCTCTGTCTCTCCTAGAAATAAATAAAAAACATTAAAAAAAATAAGATAAAATAAAAATGGACAGAGGAGCCAGCATTTTCCCAAAGATATCCAAGTGACCAAGAGGTACATGAAAATGTGCTCACCATCACTGATCACTGGGAAATTTCAAATCAAAACCATGATGACATACCATCTCACACTGTAAGAATGGAAATCATCAAGGACACAAGAGCTAACAACAGTTAGCAACGATGTGGAGAAATGGGAATACTTCTGCAGAGCTGGTGTAAATGTCAAGTGGCTCAGCCACAGTGGAGGACAGTATGGGTGTTCTTAAAAAGACTAAAGATAGAACTACCATCCAAAGTGATAGTCTTCCTTCCAGGTCTATATACAAAGAAAATGAAAACAGGTTATGGAAGAGACATATGCCCCCGACCCTGCCTCCTGTAACATTTCTCTGATAGCGGTAAACCTGGTCCCCATTATCTGCAACTTCTATATACACGAATACATATAAAGAATTCTCAGAGTTACTAACAGGTACTTTTATGAAAAACAGATTTGCCAAGTAGAATATAGTGCTTATATACAGTTCTTTTTGTTTCTAGCTTTACAATATCCAATCAAAACAGTGTTTTTTAGTGTTACCTAAATAAACTTTTTTTCCTTATACCCTCAGTAAGGTTATGTTATATACTTGCAAAAAAAGGAAGGTTTATTTGTCCGTCTGCATTCCATCCCAGGATCCCTTGACATCCTGGTTCATCTTTTTAAAAATGTCGTTGCATGCACTGATGTTCTCATCTGTGAAACACATTTTTATGGACTTTGATAAAGGCATGCAGTCATATATTATCCACCACCCAAGTATGCAGAACAGTTCCATCACCTTAAGAATTCCCTTGTGTATATACCTTTTATTCAACCACTGCCTCTTCCCCAAAGGACTGGCAACCACTGATCTGTTCTCCATCCCTATGCTTTTTTCCAGAAGGTCAAACAAGTGTAATCATACAATATAGAGCTTCTTTAGTCTGGTTTCCCTTAATAAAGCATGCTTAAGATTCATCCATGATGTTGCTAGTGTCAATAGTTCCTTCATTTTTATTGACCAGTAGTGTTCCACTATATAGCTCTATGACATTGGCTTATCAATGCACCAGTTGAAAGATATAATTCCCAATTTCTAGGGATTATGAAAAAAAAAACTGTTATAAACATCCTCATACAGGTGTTTGTGTGAATATTGGTTTTAACTTCTCTTGAGTACTTACCTAGGAGTAGGGTTTCTGGGTCATATACCAAGCATTAATTTTGTAAGAAATTCTTTCCTTCCACCTTTTCTTCCCCCATTTATCTAAGCCATAAACATGTCCTTTTAAGTTGTCCTTTAATTTTAAAGATTTCATATTTTTAAAATAGCAACATGTCATGATTTGTGGGTGGCTGTGTGTCACTTGTTAGAAATATGTTCCTTCCCTACTCAATTCTTAGAATAAAATATTGTGTCTCAAGATGTACTGTCATTGGCCATTTAATCATCTGGTGTATAGTAAATCATTAGAATAATTATGGTCTATTTTAGGTAGGGATTTCATTTAAAAAAATTTTTTTTCTAAAATTTTCCTAAAATGTATTTTCTACCAGTTTCTTAAAATAATGTACTTTATTTTTTAATGTTTTACTTGCATTTTTTTGAGGGGAGGAGGGGCAAAGAGAGAGGGAGACAGAGGATCCCAAGCAGGCTCTGTGAACCTGACGCGGGGCTCAAACTCACGAACCTCAAGGATGCCAAGCAGGTTCTGTGAAGTTTGAGCAAGGCTCAAACAAACCTCAAGATCATGACCAGAGCTGAAGTCAACGTTTAACTGACTGAGCCACCAGGCACCCCTTAAAATGTACTTTAAACTGAACTAGCTAAAAGTATCTAAAGAATATGCAAGTGATACTTTTTTCCTTGGGTAATAATTTACTGTGGTTCTGATAGTATACAATATCCAGTAATATGAAATCCCAACGATAACAATATATATTCATTTATGTCAAGCACTTAGTATAATTTGATAGCAAAAACACATATAGAATGATAATTATATATAGAGAAGGATACATACATAGATATACTATATCTATCTATATATATATAATTGACTATGATAGTTATATTTTTATAGGTCTTATATTTCTTTTATTTCTTTTCAAAGTTTCTATACCTCCAAGTTATGAGGTACTTTTTGTGATCATAAATATGAAATACAGCTATTTTTTATCTTTTTAATGAAGTTTTTAATTTTAATCCCAGTATAGTTAATGCCATATAGTTTCAAGTATATAATATAATAATTCAGCAATTCCATACATCACCCACAGCTCATCAGGACAAATACATTCCTTAATCTCCATCACCTATTTCACCTATACCCCTAGCCACCTCCCCTCTAGTAAACCTCACTTTGTTCTCTATAGTTAAATCTGTTTCTTAGTTTGCATCTCTCTCTCTCTCTCTATTTTTCCTTTGCTAGTTTGTTTTGTTTCTTAAATTCCACACATGAGTGAAATCATACGGTATGTGTCTTTCTCTGACTGATTTATTTCACTTAGTATTATACTCTCTAGCTCCATTCTTGTTGCAAATGTCAAGATTTCACTCTTTGTATGGCTGAATAATATTCTATTGCATATATATACCACACATACAAAAATATACCTATTTTTAATCCACCCTACATTATATATTTCATCACTCATGAACACTTTCAAGAAGAGTGAAGGTGGAACAAAGAATTTTCTCAACTTTTATTTTGGTAATATTTAAGTGTTAAGAGATTTTCAAAGATTTAGATATAGCTTTTCCTATCTACTCTTTTACATAGGATTTAAAAATAGATTATATAAAATGCAATTTGCACTTTTATAAATTAGACAAATTATTAGTTTGAAAGAAAAATTCAAGCATTGCTAGGAGCTGGTGGCTAGTTTATAATTCTTAACTGTATTGTGGGATTATCCAGGCCCAATTATGCTACGGTAAGCTAAATAATGAATAACACTCCCAAGTAGTTTGTGACATGCAAAAATGATGTTATCAATTTCTCATTATAAAATCTTCTTTGAATTATTTCTCTAATAGTGAGAATAGAGAAGTTAATGCTCATCCATACTGTTTCTTCTGTTTTCTCTTTATCTTAACATTTGTGAGATCAGCTTGAGTTATAGGTACAGGCTGTTGCGATGAAAAGATTTAAGGTAATCAACTCATTATGTAAGAGTACAGAAACAGAAACCATATGGAACCCTTGATTCAGAAAGGAAAATAACATTTAAATTAAGTGGAGACACAGGCGGGGGAGGAAACAGGCAGAGTCTCCAGCTCTCCTATGTCAGGAGCAATATGGTTCAAAAGGCACCTGAGTACACTGTTTTCAAGCTGCAGGGGTATGAATTCTGTTTCTGTTTACATTTAACGTTATTTGAATTTCACATCTATTCAGTGATAGTCCTCCCTCGTAAAGAAATACCAAGACATAGTTATCTTTTCCAGAAAATTACTCCTCCGTTTGTCTATGTCTTCTATAATACACTTAAACTAGTTTAGGGTAATGACTAGGGTAGAAGTATTTTAAACAATCTTTCTATAGCCCCTTAGTTAAAGGATACGCAGTGCCCTTTGTTACCATTTTTTTTTAAATGATGAGAAATCAAGACCACCACTGCATCTCATAAGATATCACCACAGAGCATATCAAGTCATACCATGTTTTACATATTTTGGTACTACTTACTAATTTACTTACTCGTCAGTGTGAATATTCAATAGATCCTTAAGCTCTAGTAACAGTTCCTCATATCTCTTTTCTTTGTGACCTCGCTTATGCTGTAACTCAGCTGGGAAAAGGCCTCCTCTCTTCACTAACCCAAGCCAATGTTTACCTTTTTTGACTGCACTTAGATATGTTAAAGGCACTTCAAAATAAACATCTTCAAAACTGAGCTCCTGATTTCCTTTCACCATCCTTATTCTTTTCCCAAGTCCTCTACCAGCGTGAATGGGATCATTCTCTAGCAAACACAGATGTGAAGCAAGAATTCCCTATGTGCAAGAAGACCTTAATGCAGTGAGAGAAACTTACTGTCTTCCATTACTAAGGCTAGGCATCTCTGGTTATTCAAAAGTCCTGAGATCTCATTTAACAACAGAGCACCTTAGGGACCTACTACCATCAAAGAGTAAAATACACAGGATAGAGCTCATTGCCCTGTTTCTTTTCAAGGTCCTGCACCTCTGCTGTTTATATGTCATGCCTGGGGCCAGGAAGTCTTTGTCAAGACTGGAGGTCTTTTGGGGTCCAATATGATCATCCCTGCTGAAGTCTCCCTGTCTCCGGAGTAGTGCTAAGGAATAGTGCAAAGGTGCCACTAGCCTCAATGTTTGATACTTCTACATTATAGATTTGTAGGTAACATTTTCCTTCTTTAACATTTTCTATATTTAAAACATTCTCTTTTGTAAATGTATCAGTTTAACATCAGAAAGAAACTAGTGTTTGGAAAAACACTAAAAAAGAAAGAAAACAACCAGGGATCTAAAAAAAAAAAAAAACAAAAACAAAAACTACTGTTTAAAAAAATCTAGGTTCATAGATCTCAGAAGAATGCACAAATGTAGTTCTACTTCATGGGAAATCAACTACGATAAAGAAAATTTGTTATGGGATATGAAAAAAATAAAGCAGCACAGACTTGAAATCTCATTTTAAGTAGAGCACATGTTTTTGTTTGTTACATCTCACTATTCATTAGTCAAGAAATATTTTAAAGAAGAAACGCATTTTGCTCTCATGATTCAAGTCAAAAAGTGTATGCCTTAGTCATGGAACACTGACATCATTTTAATGAAAATGGTTTATTATTTATTTATCCTACCATATGCATAATACCATCTACATAAACTCTTAGCAATGCATGCCACAAATTTCACTTTGGATATTAACCTTGGCATTTGGATATTATATCTGGCAAAATCAGATATAGAGTAAAATGTTAAATTACTTTTCATCAGATATGATCTCTGCATTTTAAAAAATTTTTATTTATGAAAAGTGTTAAATATATATACATATATATGTATGTAAGAGTAGGGGAATAATGAACCCACCTGATTTAACAATTATCAACTCATCACACATCTTCAGTAATTATCAACACATGGCCAAATCTTGTTTTATCTGTAACTCCATTCACTTTCTTCAACTCCATTTATTTTGAAGCAAATCTCAGATTTTGTAACATTTAAATTTCTACATTGTTTTCAAAGGCAAACCCAACAAGAGATTTAAGGATCAAATGATCACAAAAATGATAGTTTAGTCTAACCATATGACTGCAAGTGACTTAGAGACCACAGACTGAAATGGCTCTAATACCTTGGTAACCTATATCCGTAAACCAAATCCAAAGTCCACGCACTGGAATCCGAGAAAGAAAACTTAAGAGCAATCAATCATAAGCAGACAATTCAGCTTTACAAATAAAAGTAACTGCTCAAGGTATGGCCAATCAATTATTGGTTTTGCTTTGCTTCAGCATCTTCTCTACAAAATCCTCACCCATAGCTCCTGTTGGTGAGTGCTCCTTACTACCTTTGGTGTGCTCCATTCCAATCCATGTGTGCTGAAATAAATCCCTGAAAATTTTAATGTGCCTCGGTTTACCTTTTAACAGTAGAAAACTATGAGCTTCAAGGTGTAAGAAAGTAAAACGACAGATTTTTTAGATGCTGTACACCTGAAATTCAACTTAAAGAGTTTAAAGTCCCCGTCGGGGAGCCTGGGTGGCTCAGATGGTTGAGCGTCTGACTTCAGCTCAGGTCATTGATCTTGTAGTTTCTCAACTCAAGCCCCATGTGGGCTTGCTGCTCTCAGTGGATAGTCTGCTTCAGATCCCCCTCTTTTTCTGTCCCTCCCCCACCCCATGCTCTCTCAAAATAAATAAAACATTAAAAATTGTTTCTAAAAATAAAGAATTTAAAGTCTCATGAATCCTGATGGTAATACGTGGCACAATAGTATTAGGCCAAGAACAAGGACCTGCATGTCTTTGATGGACTGACCCATATACACGAGTACAGGGTGGGGACATTATTGTTCCAGCACTTGCTGCAGGGTTAACCAAGTACCTTATTTACATCTGGGCCTTTGAGTAGTTTTTCCTGAGACTGGAGAAATAAGGATTTTATTTATCCTTATCTACTCTTAAAGTGAAACGCCTAGCTTTTACTTCATGAACTCACTGTGTTTGCCACGATCACCTCTTTCTCCCCCTTGCAATTTGTTGCTTCTCATTTGTTATGGTCTGGAAAGCCACAGTGTAAGCTTTCTATATATTGGATCTACAGTCAAAGTGACATTTGCCTGAGGGGTTTACCCATGAAAAGCAAATGGGCAATAGATATTTCTCTACCTATTTTAGGATGTAAAAATTTTAAACTCAATTTCTGGTCCTAAATGTATTCTAGGATAGGTAAGGTTGCAAAATAAATTATCTTAAGATAAATAAGGCATTTTCATAAATGAATTTAGAGCCCCTGAAGTCACCAGCTTCGTACTGATCTGATGCCTGCTACTAAAGTGTTTGATCATAATGAACACTTTCTGAGCAATCTCATTACTTGGGAAATTGAGTGCACTTACATGACTTGTCTCTAGCATGCACCCTCCAATAATCTAACTGAAATTAAATTCTAAAAGAGATGCAACCTTAGAGTTAAAATGCTTTTATTATTATTCTTAAAATTCTCCATGTGGGAAAAGAAAAAGCCATTTTGAGTTCTACTTACAATCCCTGGGTTTTTCCACTATCTGCTAAATATTCCCATGCCTTCACAATTTCATTTTTAAAAGGATTTATAAGGGAAAAAAAAGACAAGTAAAAGGTAATTCAGTAGCCTCAGAGAAAACACCCACCAATCTCAGAAGAATGACTTCCTTTCGTAGACCAGACCCATGAGAACAGTAGCACTGGGCTCCCCTAGCACAGGCTGGAAATGTCATCGTGTCAAAAAGAGAGAGAGAGAGTTGTGGAATTCCCAGTAGCATTTGGGGATTCAGTGCTGGTTATTGCAGCTGCAAACTTTCAGGGGCAAACAATGGGGAAAAATGCACGTACGATTGTGTCCCCTGCCTTACGCTGTATTTGAAATTATGCTTTAAGGGTGGCTAATCTCCAAATCCAATACTTTATATGCCTTTATTCTTATTTATAACTTTGCAGCACAGCATTAATGACCATTTTTGTCTTTAAAAAAATTTTTTTTTTTATTCAGCTTCTATAATAATCTCCTAACTTGGACCTATAACCTTTTACGGACTCCTGAAATTTCCATTTCTACCTATATATTTCAGGTGTTTATTCCTCATTGCTAGGTTACTGAAATAGCTTCATAATTTTTCTCCCTTCTGTCTCTTTCCCACCTCCAATCATCCAAGTTATCAATTCATAATCATCCTTGTTAAAAGAGCTTTTTAAAATTTCTGCTAAAACCTATCAGCCAATCCACACAATAGAAGGATATCTCTTTAGCTCTAAGTTCCTTTCTCCAACCTTATCTTCTGTTATTCTGCCCTTCTCTCCCTCAGTCACACCTGCCAACACTGTCTCAAGGTCATCTTGCCCTTCTCAGTGACTGCTCACTACCAAGGATGCCTCCTAGGCTGTCCTGTCCACCTTTCCTTTAAGATTTACACATGGGGCAGACAGAAGAGAGAAGAAATCCAAGGGCAAGAGGAGAATGAGAAAAACTTCCATTATTGCTTTCCTATGATTGAGGGTATTAACATCACAAGCAATGCTTTTGGGAACGCTTCTTAATTGTTTAGACTGATTATTCCTCAAGCCTCTGTCCATTTTTTTTTTTTTATAAGAGACACATCATTTCCCAGAAATGCAATGTTTTTTCATTGGCTAACTCAGAGAAGAAGAGACAACCTGTATTGGAAAACTGGCTTAATGAAATATATGAAGAATCTCCTGGGTGCTCCATTCTGGATCTTGATATTAAAAATTAGATAAACTTGAAATGGGCTTTCTAGCCCAACTTTTTAATAATGGAGAAATGTATTTCCTCTAGTCAATTTTCCAGTACTGGAGGGGCACCAAGGGTTGGAAAGATCTTTAGACTAATCCCTTTACAGGCTTGAAGCCCTCTGCATTAATTAGGGTTCTTGTTCACAAGGAATGCAATATAACTAGCTTAAGTAGAAAGAATTTTATTATGGGTTATAAGTAGTTACGAAAGTTCCTAACCACAACAGAAGGGTGTTCTAGAAAAAATCTTGCTGCTGCTGCTGCGACCCACTGCTCAGCAGCTACGATGCCAAAGACCAAACTAGCAAAAGAACCAAAGACCCGAAGGTCTCTGCTGCCCGTGCATGTCACTTCCATACCCTCCAAGTCTGAGACAACTGGATCTGTCCAGCAGAGCCCTGGGCGGGAGAAGAACTCCAGCTGTAAGCGAGTCTTAAAAAGGGGCTTTCTGAATTCCCAGCCTCTATGTGCAGGAAGATATGTGAGCATGGGAGTAGAGTACGTGTCAAATAAGCCAATCTGTACTATCTGCCTCCCGCATTCACCAAACAATGAATGAGTATGCTTCTCTCGTGGATAATAAACTGGATAATGAGGCCATAGAGAGACTCGATTATGACTGTAGGTCCTGCATTGAGACCACATCCAAATCACATCTCCGACACTACTTGTGTGATCTTGGGCAGTCATGTATCACTTCTATGCATTGTTGTCTCTAAATGGGATATCTGTAATTCTTAATTCCCCAGCTTAATGTGGAGGTTAAGCATATTAAGCTGTAAACTGCTTGGAACACTACCTACTACACAAAGGGCTTAGTAAACATTAGTTACAATCATTTTTAGGTTTTTCAGTTTTTAAAACTTATATAACCTTAATAAGATCTATGTGTTTCTCTATCAGAAGACAGTGCATCTGGACTGCAATAAATGAAACATATGATATTTGCGAAGTACCAAGGAGAACTCTCTCCCTAGACTTTTTGCCAGCTTGCTTTTGTAATGTTACTATGAAAGAATGGGGAAAAAATCTGTCATTGACCTTTCTCAACTTAGGTAATTGCCACAGCCTATCACTGCTGTCCCATGGGGAGGTAACCGAAGCTTTCAGGTACCTTTCTTCTCTGAAGAAACTGCACAGTCTTGCCCCAGGATGTTTACTTAGAGTCTGAACAAAATTCTATTTCCAACCCTGGAAAAAAAAATTACTAGAACTAGTATGGATAATTAAAAAATGCTGCTTAATATTGTTTTGAGTCAGTAATTTAAGGACAGAATGAACAATAGTTACAACCACAAAAGCTTTAGGCAACTCTTGGTATCTAGATAACTGGAAATTTCTCTGCACTAAAAGAAATGCAATTAGAGCCAGACCAAAGAAAACAGAGTCCTCTGATTTGGGCAAATACCTTAAACAGCTCCTCCTGCCCTTTCTTGAGCATCTCTGAGAAAATTCTTTCACGTAAAGTTTGGGACTCTATCTGCCAAATTTAACCGAGTGGCAAGTTCTGCAAAGCGGTACCCTATGAAATCATTCTCTGTCCTCACACAAAGCACTGCAGTCCTAGAATAGCACTGTCAAGGACTCGCAGCTATTAAATATGTGATGCTGGATGGCACTGTCAGTAAGGGCATGGGCTTACATTCTCCCTCTTCCTGTGTGATCTCAGGGAAGTGAATAACTTCTCTGTATCCATTTTGTTATCTGTGAAATGGGTGATAATAACTATGCCTACTTCATTACACTGAGAACATTAAATGAGATAATGTAGTTTACCATTAGTTATCATTAATGATATCATCACCATGACCAACATCACAAATTCCAAATTGGTCCAAGAATTAAATAACAATTTCTAATTAAAACATCTTTATGAGATGCAATTCTATTTTTGTCTAGTCTCTTCCATAATGTGGTAGTAAGTGTGCACCATCCTCTGCAAGTGAAATAACTATGCCAGCAGACAGATGAAGGCTTCGTCCTTGCCCATTGGTCCTTGCTTCATACTTCTATTAATTCCACCTATTATGGCAGGCATGGGAGCTCACACACTTCTGGTTTACACTGACTTTATGGACACATAAAATCCCTGGCTCTTTTCCTGAGGGGCTGCTCTCATTCCAAGTATCTCTCATTCTATAGTTTTATGAGTGATTTTTAATTTTATCATAAATGCTACATGATCAAATAATTCTGCTTAGAGACCGCTTTGACTTGGCTTGTGTGATATATGGGTTCAGACCGTATAGGTAAATAGGATAAACCAAATAAAAATGATTTCTGTGGTATTTAAAACCTAATTGTCTATCTGTCTCCTCCACCAGACTATTAGCTACATTAAACCCAAGTTTGAGTCCTGATCATCTATTTAACGTTTGGCACAAAGTGTGCACTAAATACATGCTAAACTGCTAACCTCTACACAGGGAAGCGCTGGTTTCTTTCTTTTGTTTTTATCAACCATGACAGATTTGTGAACACTGCATCAATTTCTTCATGATGTCGTATTTCAAATGATGCAGCGCCAAGGCACATCTGGTTTACAACCAGCGTTTCGTTTTAACGCAGTCCTGTAGCTGCCCGGAGGATGTAACATGTGTCATCGATAACACATTTCCAAGCTAATTCAGCATGAACATTTAGATGTACATAAACTAATGATATTAACCATGTAAAATGCATGGAATTTTTACATAGAGAAATTTCAAAACATCTTTCATGCTATGACCTAATTACAATACTGATCCAATAGTGTTCTTGTCTCATTACACAAGCAACTCAAGGAATGACAACTACTTTTATGATCATTTTTAGTAACAATCAGAAAACATGGTTTCCATTAAAACAGACAACTTGACATGAAGTGAACATGCTCTCGAGAGATATGGTTATCAATCTTTCCTTCTCTATACTCTTAAGGTCTCCCCCCACCCTGCGTTGGAGGCAACCAGGGTAGATAAAGGGGAAAAAAGCTTTAAAGTTCTTCCTTCCAGGTAACCCACTGTCCTTCCTCCCCAGAGTCACCCTAGATGCACAAAAACAGAGCAGCTAAGAGCAAAGACTATGGACATCACCTGTGAGAGGTTCAGATCATTTCCTTCCACTTGCATGGGTAAGTTATTTACTCAAATTAGCCTCCGTTTCCTCATGTATAAATCGGTAACTACCCATCTTCCAGGACCAGCATAAAAGTGTACCAGGCCTATATTACAGAGAATCTAACAGTGCATAGTATGGAAAGCACTCTCACAGCCCTCAATCCCCAAGCTCCCAACCACGAAACAAAAGAAAACAAAACATCCACTGTGGTTCACATACTTGGACAGGAGAATCTGGAGTACAAGAGAAAATACCAGATTGCTGGGACCCCCTGGGAGGGCTGGGATGTGAGGCAAGAATGTAGTATTCATGATCACACTTCACATGGAGAAGGAGGCCAAGGTCCCAGCAAATATGTAGATGCTGTTGGGGAGGCCTGAGCCTGGGCCAGCCTGGCAAGCAGATCTCGATCAACATTACATGAAAGCATTCAAGTAATAGGAACATTATCAGGATTTCTATTTGAAGGATTTACAATCAGTTGAAAAAATCAGCAATGAGTAAATAGGTGGGACATTATACCTTTAAATCAGAATGCTATCTATTATACTGGGGGAGGCAGATTAGTAAACAAAGAGAAAAAATGCAATTACAAACTTCTATAAAGACTCACAAACTAACATAGCTGGAAGGGACTTTCAATTTCATTTCAACAGAATGGTTTAATTTTACCATGAAGAAACAAAGTGTCCAGAGAGAATGTGACTAGACAAAGGACACAGATAATTACTGCAGAGCCAGGACTTGAGGCTGGGTCTCCTGATTTTGAGTGAGTTAAAAGTCTAATTTCCATACATCATTCTCCAGATAGTGATATTACATTGACAGGAAAACTTCACATAGGGACCATAAAAACAAAGAGAAAATCATTTGAGGGAAGCTCATAATTTAGGAAGAAATGTTTGGATTATTGTTTATTAAATTTGCTTCAGCTAAGAGATTAAAAATAGTAATCATTTCACACATCTATATGCCACCTGGAGTTGTGGCATGACGAGAGATATATTTAGGCTACTGAAATACTGGATTGAAGGAACATCAGGTGAATTTTTTAACTAAAAGCTTGTCTTAAACAGAATGTCACTGTAAAAAGAAAACTCAGTACAGAATATTCTATAATAAGGATCATCTCTTCCTGAAAGAATCAACCCTGATGACTGCATGGAAACTTGAGAAGAATATATTATGAGGAAATGTGAATGAGAGAGAGAAATCTCATTCAGATTAACAGTACATGATGTGAACAGTACAAATACATCCTATTTGTTTGGATCCTACATGTGAGAGGGTCAAGGAGCTTCTAGACATGGTCTGACAGCCACTATGGGACTGTTTTGGTGGGTGCTATTCTGCCCCACCCTGCTTCGTTAAGATTTTGCTGTTACCCTTTCCTTTTTGTGTAATTAATTGTTCCCTCTCCACACACTTCCTTTTCCATTGCTTCAAACATACCTCAATATTTCCAGTCTAAAGACTTTCTTCTTCCTTGATCCTGAGTCCACCTCATGCCAGCCTTCTCTCTCCTACTTACCTAATTTAATTACGCAAATCTCTACTATCTCCATTTCCATCCCTCTCCCTCTCATATACGCTGAGAGCACTATCATTCTTGCGTCATTATTACAAACTATTTTCCTGTACCACCAATAACCAAAAACCTAACTTTCACACTTAATAGCTTATATTGAGTTCTAATTTTGTTGGAACTTTTCATTTTGTAGCTATACTCCTTATGGAAACTCTCTTTCCTTTAAAATTATGCATTGGTGGGGCACCTGGGTGGCTCAGTCAGTTAAGCATCTGACTTCGACTCAGATGATGATCTCACAGTTTGTGAGTTTGAGCCCTTCATTGGGCTCTGTGCTAACAAATTGGAGCCTGGAACCTGCTTCAGATTTGGTCTCCCTCTCTCTTTGCCCCTCCCTTGCTCGCTCTCGCTCTCTCTCTCTCTCTCTCTCTCACACACACACACACACACACACACACACACACACACACACACAGAAATAAATAAACATTTGGAGCACCTGGTTGGCTCAATCAGTTGGGCATCCAACTTCAGCTCAGGTCATGATCTTGCAGTTCACGACTTAGAGTTCCACATTGGGCTCTGTGCTGACAGCTCAGAACCTGGAGCCTGCTTTGCATTCTGTGTCTCCCTCTCTCTCTGCCCCTCCCCTGCACATGCTCTCTCTCTCTCAGAAATAAACATTTAAAAAATTTTAATAAACGTTAAAAATACATAAAATAAAATTAGGCACCGGTTTTCTCCTAGACAAACTTAAGGCAAAATTAAATATCTTTAAAGATAAATTTGATGTTGAATTATCATAGCAGTGACCATTGCTACTTTGTGTTTCTATGCAAAAAAAATTCATCTTTTTAAATCTCTCATTAATCTCTCTCTCCATATACAGAAATCATATCTAGTCTTTCAAGCCCTTATCAAAAAAGAAACTACTATGAAATCACATATCTGAAAAGGATATATATATATTGCTAATTTTATAATAATGAAAAATCAAATAACCGAATTAAAACATGGGCAAAGGATCTAAATAGCGTTTTTCCAATAGCCAATAGCATTAGCCAATAAGCATATAAAAATGCTTAATATCAACATTATTAATCACTAGGGAAGTACAATTCAAGACCACAGAGGTACTACTCATACCCAATAAAAATGGCTATATTCAGGGGCGCCTGGGTGGCTTAGTCGGTTAAGCGTCCGACTTTCGCTTAGGTCATGATCTCACGGTTCGTGGGTTCGGGCCCCGCGTCGGGCTCTGTGCTGACTGCCAGCTCAGAGCCTGGAGCCTGTTTCAGTCTGTGACTCCCTCTCTCTCTGACCCTCCCCTGCTCACGCTGTCTCTCTCTCTCTCCTAGAAATAAATAAAATAAAAAACATTAAAAAAAAATGGCTATATTCTTTTTTTTTTAATTTTTTAATGGTTTCTTTATTTCTGAGAAAGAGAGACAGCGTGAGAAGGGGAGGGTCAGAGAGACAAGGAGAATCAGAATCACAGAATCTGAAACAGGCTCCAGGCTCTGAACGAGCTGTCAGCACAGAGCCCAATGCAGGGTTCGAACCCACCAACCGTGAGATCATGACCTGAGCCGAAGTCGGACGCTTAACCAACTGAGCGCCCCTGCCTATTTTCAAAAGGCACATAATAACAAATATGGACAAGAATATGGAAAAATTAGAACACTCATACACTGCTGGTGGGAATGTAAAATGATGCAGTCACTTTGAAAAATATTCTGTGAGTTCCTCAAGAAATAAAAAGACTTACCATACGACCCAGCAATTCGTCTTAATTATATACAATGATAAATGAAAATAATGTCCACCCAAAAACTTGTAAATGTATGTATGTATGTTCACGACAGTATTATTTAACCAAAATGTGGAAACAAACAAGTGTCAATTGGTAAATGGATAATTTATATCTATATATAAATTTATATCTATATATAAATAGATAATTTATATCTATATATAAAAATCTATATTCAGATACAGTATGTCTATTCAATGGAATATTATTTGGAATGATGTGGAATAATGAAAAGGGATACTGACACTGACCACAACATGGATGAACTTTAAAAGTTTAAAGTGAAGTTTAAAAGTGAAGTGAAAGAAGCCAGTTACAAAAGATCATATATCAAATGATGCCATTTATCTGAAATGTTTAGAATAGGCAAATTCATGAATACAAAAGTAGATCCATGGTTGCAGGTGGCTAATGAGGAGTTACGAAAGGTAGGGAAAGGGGAATGACTGCTCATAGGTATGGGGTTTCTTTTGGGGGTGATGAAAATGTTCTATTGATTGTGATGATGGCTGCACACCTCCAAATACACCAGAAGTTACTGAATTATGCACTTTAAATGAGTGTATACATGACATATGAATTGTATTTCAACACAGCTGTTATATATATTTTAAAAATTTTTTATGTCTTTATTTTATTTTGAGAGAGAGAAAGAGAGTAAGTGGGGGAGGGGCAGAGAGAGAGGGAGACACAGAATCTGAAGCAGGCTCCAGGCTCTGAGCTGTCAGCACAGAGCCTGACGCGGGCCTTGAACCCGCGGACTGTGAGATCATGACCTGAGCCAAAGTTGGACACTTAACCGACTGAGCCACTCAGGTGCCCCTGTTATATATATTTTTAAATAACATGAAAACCAGAATGGCAAGGAATGGTCTCCAGCAGCACACATTCCTCTTGGCTTTAAACATTAAGGAATAAGAATTATTGTTTGTAGTTTGTATACCAAAAAAAAGTCCAAAGTTTACATCAACTGGATGCCACAGCTAACAGAAAAAAATGTGATCTTATATGCTAACAATGGTATCCTTGTGTCAAAAAGCAACTTTAAAAACCAGTTCAAACTGTTAGTTAAATATTATCAGAAAGATGTCTGCATATCAATCAGAGCCATTATTTTTGGCAATCACACTATAAACCCAGACTCAAAAGAGACGATTTTATACCATCTGTTCTCAAACTGGAGCTTGCATCAGAATCACCTGGAGAGTGTGATAAATGCAGACTGCTGGATCCCATCCCTGCAATTTCTGATTCCATAGGATTAGGGTGGAGTCTCTAACAAAGTCACTGCTTATGCTCATTCTGCATCAGCCAGCGACCACACTTTAAGAGCCACTCAGTATTCTATACTAGGGACACCTGGGTGGCTTAGTCGGTTTAGTGTCTGACTTCTGCTCAAGTGATGATGGGTTTGAGTGGAAACCCACATCAGGCTCTGTGCTGACAGCTCGGAACCCGCTTCCGATTCTGTGTCTCCCTCTCTCTCACTCTGCCCCTCCCTGCTCTTACTCTCTCTTTCTCTCAAAAATGAATGGACACTTAAAAAATTTTTTGAAAAAGAACCACTTGGTATTCTATACTGATCTATTTAGTTACTGATGGTTTTATTAATGATTAATTTATCCTGATAAGCTCAAAGAGAATTATATTCAAAAATCAAACCTGTGCTCTGAGCCAAATGGTAGCTTAGAAGTGCCACAGTACAAGGACTGCTTGATTGTCAGCAAGCTACTGCACAAGACTGTACTATACCGAATGGGCCAACTCTTGGGCTTGAAATATATGGCGAGACCTAGGCCAGGGTAGCAGGTACAGAACTGGAAGGTCACAAAGAAAGGCGCAGGTAAATCAGACTATTGCCAAAGAAAAGGAAGAGGGATCAATAAAGTTGTGCTTCTGGAGGCAGAGATGACAGTCACCAGTGCATCACTGCATCCCAACTGGCCTTCAGTTCCTCAATCACATGCCCAATTCTACGTGGCCCAATGATACAGTTGTCCTGTGGTCCCCTGACACTTTCTTGTGCTGCTGTTTCTACAGTACAGAAAGCCTGACTGTGTGGCTAAGATACATGTCCTCATTATTCTAAAGTGATTCCTACAATAACCTGTCCCTACTTAAGATAGACTTGAGTGGGCAGCTTCTTGAAAGTCCAATGAACAAACTTACAAAAAGATTTTTAAAAAGATAGGGTTGATGGGCTAGCTCTAACAAGATGAGGCTTGATATAGATATGTGCTCATTATGGAATTCGAGCTCATATTTGATATCCACATGATAAAATTGACAGAAACAAGACAAAAATGAGCTTCTTGTGTACTCAGAGGAATATAGAGCCCCCCACCCCAAAGGAAGGTAACAGTCCCATGCTGTACTAGGTCAAAACAGAATCAAAGACGAGCTAAGGCATGTCCAGAATCATATAACTAAATAAAGGTTAAAAAAAATCAACAGGTTTAATTTGGGAAATTTTCAAGAAAGGGAGATGAGAGGAAGAAGATAACTCTTACCTAATAATTTTAGTGCTCTTCCAAATAACACCAACTACAAGAAAGAAAATAAGATTCCACAGTCTAAATTTTGAAAACCCAGATTATTGCATCTTCTTCTTAAATATCTCTAGTGTAGATATATACTGGAGAATAGTCATTGGAGAATAGAACATAGAACATGGCCTACCATGCAGTAAATGCTCAATAAAGATTTATTGAATGAATCTGCCCAATAAAGAATTTGTGGTACTGAAATTAAGCAATCTACTGTTTGAATTACTGCTTCCCCAAAATAACTTGATTGTGTGGTCCCCCCCCCTCCACACCCCTTTCATACCTGTTAACATATACCATTATATCAGTAGTCTTTAGAAGACATTTAGGAAAATATCCTTTTAGACATAGTACATATAGCGTTTGGTAAAATAAAAATTAAGAAAAGTGGCAACTAAAGTAGTAGCCTTAGATTCAATGTAAGAGAAGAGTTGTTATAGTTAGAAAAGCTCAAGATCATAATAAAGTCTGAGAACTCACAGGAAGTGTTTTGAGGAAGGGCTGGGTTGCTACAAGTAGGGATTTCTGCAGATGGGATTCATGGTTTAGGTAATTAGTCAAACTGGATGAGTAGTTCCCAGATTCTTACATCTACAGAAGCATAAATTTGAAAATTAAAATTGGACTTTTGGGCTAAACACTTCTGATTTTATCAATCAGAGATGGTAATTTATTGTCACCTTCATCTCACGAAAGACCATTTTAGTACCAAGTAATCATGCTGTACTATTTCAGACTGAAGAAAGAAACTTAGCAAAATCAGACCAATATATATATTTTTCTCTTTTATTTTGTAACAAAATGCCTTGCTACTGACTGGCCCTCGTCCATGAAGCTCAACGTTGTAACCGATGCCCTCTGTGACCTCACAGGTTCCATCCTAGATAATATTCTAGGACTTTAGGCACATGTCCTATCAATGTTGGCCAAGGATTTATGATGATGAGAAAAGGCTACGAAACTGTTAGAAAAGGCAGAAGATGATAGGACATGGACCTGAGGAAATTTCTCCAAAGTACAGAGGTTAAAAATCAACAGTACATGAAAGGAACAAGGCTGTTTTATTTTCTTAGATACCAGGAAAGCTCTCACCTTAGCTCAAGTGGGCCAGAGCTCTAACCCAGAGCTGAAAACACATCCACAAAACTCTTCACTGCCCAGTGACAACTGTCTGCATACTTTAGACACAAAATAACCTTACGGCAGTCAAATCACATCATCTCCTTTTTCATCGAAGATTTTTTCTTAATCCAAATCTTCCCACCCATACTGTACATACACTCTCCATTACAAAGTCTGGCTGGGGAATCAGAGGGAGTGGTCTGGTGAATGTTTTGTCACTCATGAATACAAAACACCTCAAGAGTATCAAGTGGCAGCAATGTGTAGGATGATCTCATCTCTATCCCAGTCGGTGGCTGTCCAGACACATTCTAACCAGGAAGCTGAAGTTGCCTATATCTCATCACACATTTTCTGTTAACAGCTGTAACTCAATGCTGACCTTCAATCAATCACATTTTCAACCTGCCAAATGTAATAAGCATTTTATATGTCTGTTTTATTCTCCAAACACCAAACATGGAAAAAATATGGAAGGGTATTAAGTGAATTCTTACTTCAAGAAAATTACTTTCTCTTACTCAGTGTATAAGAACTTAAAAGCAATAAACATAATGAATGTTCTCACCATGCAAGAAAATTAATAGATGCCTTTTAAATCTTTTTGTATCATCATCTTTACAGTCACTTCAAATATCAAGCTAGTTTCCATTAAAACACTAAAAAGAAAAGAGAGAGGGAGAGGTAAGCCAGAAAACAGAATCTTAACTACAAAGAATAAACTGAAGTGTTGCTGAGGGGGGCTGGAGGGGATGGGCTAAATGGGTGATGGGCATTAGTGTGGGCACTTGTGATGAGCACTGGGTTTTGTATGTAAGTGATGAATCACTAAATTCTACTCCTGAAACTAATGTTACACTGTATGCTAAGTAACCAGAATTTAAATAAAAACTTGAAAAAGGGGGAAAATGTTAAAAAGAATATTACAGATTGAAAGGATCACCAAAATTTCAGTGAGTCTGATTCTATGCAAGTTCTGTATCTGAATGCAACTGTACGATATTATAAAAACCTCAGGGAAAATGTCTAAGTAAAAATGCACCCAGGGACACCACTTTGTTTTTTAATTTTTTTAAATGTTTTGTTTATTTCTGAGAGAGAGAGAGAGACAGCATGAGCAAGGGAGGATCAGAGAGAGAAAGGGAGACACAGAATCTGAGACAGGCTCCAGGCTCTGAGCTAGCTGTGAGCACAGAGCCCAGTGCGGAGCTCAAACCCACGAACCGTGAGATCACGACCTCAGGTGAAGCTGCACACTTAACCGACTGAGCCACTCAGGCGCCCCGGACACCACTTAGTTTGAATTTCAACTTTGTCCGTCATATTCATGAAAGCACTTTGTATCAGCAATCTAAAACCAAGAGTAGTTAACCTAATCTAATTTTTTGGTCAAAGTTGGAGTAAAACCAATTTTCGATTACAGCAGGAATCTACAAAACGAGTGTGCATAAAGCTGCGAAGTCATCTGAAACAATAATAGCCCTCCTACATGAAATTTATCAGTCAGAAAAGATGGTAAATACCACAGAACTTGAGCTTTCTACCACAAGTTCCCAGCTGCCATAGGGAGGCCTGGGGCACCTGGCTCTGTCGAGGAGGTCATTCTGTCTCTGCTGCTGTGACTGGGCTGCTCTGAATACTAACTTAGCATTGAAGTTATAAATTCAAACACCATTCTATTTAAGCAGACCTAGAGGAAAGGAATATTTTCACTTGAGTTCAACTTGGTATCTATAATTAATAGTTTGAACTCACCAAATGTCACTTATGGACCTCTGTAAATGTGAATGTCAGCATACTGGACTTTCCAAATTCTGGGGAATCAAAACACACTGAAAGGCTCAGGCATTCTTATTATGAAATACAAATATTCATATTCCTTGGGAGTAGCATTAACAAATAGCACTGAGTAATGAACTGATTTTGCCCATAACAAAAAATGAAACAATAGTAGGAAAACTTAAACACTATCTGATAAATAAAATGAAATTATTAAAAACAGAATGAAAGGCATAACTGTTAAACATGACCAAAAATAAATAGAAGAGAAGTAATTATAAGCCTGTAGAGAGATTTCCTGGACAACACATAGTAATGATGCATCCAAGGAAGAAGGATGGGTTAGTCACGCCTCTCACACAGGCAGGGGCTTGCGTAGGTCAAATAAAAGAAGAATTAGTATAAGCTAGTAAGGCCATTTTAACCCAATGTAGGCAATAAAGTCATTTCTAAACTTTCTCAATTACTGAATCTATACCCCATAGTGGCAAATGAAGGTGGAAGATATCCATGGATGACTTCTTCTGTGATCTGGAACATGTACCATTGACAAGTAGTATCTTGGATTGGAGCCCGTTTGAAATAATTCCCAGTCCACCAGAAGTTCCAGACTTTTTCATTTTATAGTCCAATTAAATAACACACACACACACACACACACACACACACACAGGACAGGAGTGAGATAAGTGTTGTGTTTCCACTTTTATTTTGCCAAAGACAAAGAGAAATAACCTAACTTCTTTCTACAATCTGTGCCATAAAAGAAACTGTATTTTATCACCAAAGGTGTATAAAGGTAACAGTCTTAGAATAAAGGTGCTTTTTTATTCCAAGAAAGACCTCATGGGAATTCTATGTCAGTATTCTAAAACACATGTCAGTACTTAGACAGATGCTCTATTACATCTGGCCCCTTGATAAAACCACACCTACATTAAACAACCAGTATAGAGGTGACATTTCACTGCCTATTTCACTTTTATGTTTATATATTGAAATTAGTCTTAAATCTTATGGTGGTGAGAGATTTAAAAAATAAATATGAAATATAAGTTGGATAACTGATAATATATTCTCAATTTCCACAATTTACAAAAACATTCACTGATCTCTGTAAAACTCCTTAATAGAAGATAGAATATTTCTATTGATGAAATAAATATCTTTTATAGCATGCCCCTAATTACTCAGAAATATCAGATTTGTTGAATCTTTTCAAATGGATTATAATGAGACACAGGCTATATTCATGAAAAAGATTTTTCATTAACTTACTTTTTTCTTTCATTATTGCATCTTATTAATCATATCTGCTGAGTGTTTATATTAAGACTACAATATGAATTGCTTTCATAAAATCTGAAGATCACAGAGAGGTCCTTTTGAAATAGAAATAAGATCAAGACTCAGCTCTCAACACTCAATTCTTTCCATTACTGAACTTCACTGACTTTATATTTTATATAAATTTTCACCCATAATGTGGTCAGTGAGGGCAAAGTTTCCTATCCTATCACATCTAGAATATAATCCAGTCTTTCTCATGCTCAGCATGTCCCCCTGATACCTCTACAAGCTCAGTCCCTGGGACTCTCCTCTGCTGTCTGTTTCTACCAAACTAGTTTCCTTGATGTTTCCTCGAACACAACGGGCACATTTTAGTCTTACACCCTTTGCCCTTCCTGTTTCTCTGCCTGAAACGATTTTCTACTAGGACTTCTATTGCTTATTCCGTCTCTGCTTAAACGTTGTCACCTTGCTCAAGAGGCTTTTCTTGACCAATTCCCCACTCCTCACCATCACTCTTTTTACTCTGCTTGGTTATCCTTCAAAATATTTATCACTATCTAAAATTACAAAAAATATGTGTTTATTCTGTTTCTGTCTGTCTTCAGCACTAGAATATAAGCTTAATGAGAGTAGGGACTTGTGTTAGCATTTATCATTCTGTTCCATTCTCAGCCATGAAAACTGCATCTTGCAGGCACTCAAAAATGTTTGTTGAATGAAGACATGAATGAATATGAGAAATTATTTTCTAAGTTACCTAAAAATAATGTACTGCTAGTCTAGATCATATTAAACTCTACTAAACCGTCTCTTTAACTGCACAGGGATTATTTCTAAATTCCTATAAAACTTGTAACAACAAAGCAAATTTTTTTTAAAAAAGAACATAAAACCACGTATAAAACATCTGTTGCAGTGACCATCCAATTGAGTTGAAATTTTTTTCTTAGTTACATTGCAGTAGTTTTAAAATCAAAGTAAACTCTCTTCACAATCTTAAAAACAAATCAAAAATAAAATCCAATAAGCAAGCAAACCAACAAAAAAACCCACAATGGTGGATATATGCCAGGATGACACAATCACTGAAAATTTTATACACCAATAGCAAACGATGTTTAAGATTACAAAATTTAATTTTGATCATGCTGTAAAGAATATACCTTAGCCTACATAACTTTTAATAACTAAGATTATTTCATAGACCATTCACTCGCCTTTATCTTAATTATTCAAGTCCAAAAAGGGCTGGTGTTTCATAACTCTAGCCTTAGGGGTTGAAATGGACTGTCTAGTTTTGTTAAATTTTTTATGGTCTAAGGAAATACTGCCATAATAATTCACAATAGTTCTTTCACAAGAAAGTACATTATGATTCCCCTGGGAATGATGAAGACGTATTTCAAAGTATGTCTATAGATCTAGATGATATTCAAAAGGAAGATCATATATAGCCCTTTATCATAGTCTGAAGAGCACATGTCTTTAGTGTATACATATTTTCCCAATACTGACTGTGAATTGCTGATAGTCAATCACCTGTTTCTAATGACTTGTGACCAATGGCAAGTTTGGGAAGGAGGCCTGGTCAAGGTCACAGGTATAAGCTTTGGCCAGAGAAGACAGTAGAACTAATTGGTCTCTGTGGGAAATGAACCTGCAACCTCAAATTCATTAACTTCACAAGAAAACAAACTCCTCTAAGCTGACCAAGATTTACCAATTTTCTTCAAAATATGATTTGTGTCTAGTTGGCACTAACGTTTAAGAAAAAAATATGCTGTTTAAATAATTATTTGGTTGTTCAAGGAAAAAGAATTTGAAGTTGATATATGGAGAAAAATATCCAGGTTTCCTGTAAATATTTCATTTTTAAAAAGCCATTTCTGAAGGCACATAGCTCAAAGACAAACATGATCAGGGATACTAAAAATATAATGTGTTTACTTCAAGTGTCAAGCCCAAATCAAAATAGGATTAATCGCATTAATAATGAAGGAATTTAATTAAATTTTTTAAAATTTAAAATTTTATTTTAGAGAGAGAGAGACAGCATGAGCTGGGAAGAGGTGCAGAGGAAGACAGAGAGAGAATCTCAAGCAAGACTCCAGACTCAGCATAGAGCCTGACTTGGGGCTTGGTCCCACAACCCTGGGATCATGACCTAAGCTGAAATCAAGAATGGGATGCTCAACTGAGCCATCCAGGCACCCCAATAATGAAGAACTTTCTATTTCAAAAGGCATATTATGAATAGAAAGAGATACTGAAATTCTTCAGAATTTGGTAAACTGACTTTCATCCAATTGTGATTTTGAAAACATATTTTTATCCATCTTGAATTTTCACTTTGGTTATTTTATTCTCTCTTTTCATGCTCTCCTACCTCATTTGCTCTGTATTCTCTCCTAAACTCAACTTACTCTTCTGTGTTCTGGATCTACTTTTTTACAAGCTGAGCATCCCCTCTTACATGAGGATTCCTAAATTTTAAGCTCAAAAACCTCCTCTCTCTTCCCAGCACCTTAATATAATAGTTATTCATGCAATGCATTTACTTCACCATCCTGGGAAATCCTCACAGTATCTCACCACCTAAGCTTTCCCTATCACTCAGAAAGCCTCGTCTTTTTTTAATTAGAAATATTAGCTTTATATTTATGTCTGACCTTTTTTCTCTCTCTCTCTTTCTCCCTCTCTCTCACTCTCCCCCACTAATAGACTGTTGACAACTCTGACTTTGACCATTTACTATACAACTCAGGGTAAAAATTTCCCATTGTGGTCTTTCTACTTATCTACATTTTCCCCACTGTGGGTTCTGATCCCTTCAAAAAGAGATAATTCACATCACTATTTCCTCTGCCATTACAAATACTGCCCCTGAGAGGTGCCATTTAACAGTGTAGGAAGAGTGATTCACAGAATAGTGGTTAAGGCAACCTTTGAGTAAAGATTCTGATTTCTCCCCTGTCCTTAATATAGATAGACTGCTTCTGTCTCTCCAGAATCTTTTTTTTTCCTCCTAAATACAGGTACCAAAGAATGGTACAGAGTGATTCACTTCTTCATTTATTCATTAAAGAAAAACTTAAATAAAAATATTATAATAGGGATAGTCTGTCAAAGAAAAGCATATACACTTCTAATTTTGCATCTTTCTCATTTCTAGAATTCTAACACACTATTACTTTGGATAAAGAAGATAACTGAAATTAGGTTTCATTCCCTACCCAAGGTTTACTGACCTTGCCAACTTTCATAATAGCATTTTACACTATAAACATATCCAATAAAGACCATTTACCACTTCTAAATTCAGTCAATACATCAATACCACACACAATTCAGACTTTACTATATTTTCAATCTATGGGCATCCATGATGGAATGTTTTGTTGACTTTTGATAAAATTCTATTAATCTACTGTAAGTAAATATTTTCTCGACAATTAGCACATTTTCAGTGTTTATGAGGGAGGTTAGCATATATGACAGCTAATTTTCTAAAGTAAAAAAAGGAGAGGAGTTGATAAGATACTTTCTCAGAAACATATTTTCTCCATAGCCTTGATGTCTGCAATCCAGGGAGCTACAGAAGCCTAGGACCTCACCAGGTGCCCTGCGTGACACAGTACCTTGTGATCCAGCAGTATTTGAATACTTCTCCTCATGACAGAAGTATTTACAACAGCAAAAAGTGAGAATTAGAAAGCACACAGAGGTCCAATCCAGATAAGTGAAATAAACAACATTACTACCATACAATGTCATCCAGCCTTTACAAGTGATGATGTCATTCTATCTCCATCAGAGAGATGGCCATAGAATTATACAGTGAAAACAGAAGATGGCAAAACATCATGCACTGTTTGAGTTGTTTTGCAAATGAATATATGTGGAAAAGAAGATACCTCAGCATTTTTAACAGTGGCTTTCTATATATGCTAGGGTTTTGGTCATTTTTTATTTCTGCTTTATACTTTTCTATAGTGTTTGACTATTTGTAATCAGCATACTGCTTTATTTTTAGGAGTAAACACAAGAGATGTATTTGCATTCCTGAAAAATAAGCCATTTCTTCCCATACAGGAAAAACACATACCCATTTTATTTCCCCAAACACCCTGGCCATACCTTTCAGAGCATTTACCACATTAAATCGGTTATTTGATTATCTGTCTCCTTGGCTAAGAGATGAGCTCCTAAAAGAGTCATTACTTTTTATTAAGACTGCATCCCTGTATTCAGCACAGGGCATGGCACGTTACTGATGCTCAATAGATTTTGACTGGCTACTTGGCTTTTTACTTTCATTCATCTAGTGTCTTCTATGTCCCATACTTGGTGCGGGTTCAGTTACCTTCACCTCTGCCAGGTGCCACAGTGCTTAAGAGACTGTGAACAAAGGCTGAAATGTGCTCAGGCATAACAACAAAAACCAATTTGGGGTCAAAAAGATGGCATTTTGCAAAATCAGTTAAGGACATACTAGGATCTCTCCTTCTCTGAATACTGGTCAGCATATGTAACTGTAACACTAATATAATGGGAGCTAAGGGTACAGTAGAGCCGGGGGAGCCAAAAGTACTTGATTTAGTAACAGAGGGTCTCTAGGAGATGGGCAATTGAAGAGCTGTTTAAGTGGAATTATAGCAAAGTGCTGATATCTTTCTGCTGTGCTTCTTTGGTATCAGGATGAAAACCCGACAATTCCTAGCCTGTAACATGACTTGTGGAACGAAGATTTATATTTTGTAGTTTAGGTAGCTCCTCTTCCATAATTTTGGAAGGTCAGCTAAGTTTCTGAGAACAACAACCTTTTCACCTCCTCTAGGAAATTAGGGGGCCCATTCACTGCCCCCACACTCTACCCTCAATGCTGTTCTACTCCCTGATGGTGCAGAGATACACTTCCTTCCGGGAGAGGCTCCAGGATATCTATATTTGAGGAAATGAGGGGGAAAATTCTGGTCGGAAATGGGAACTAAGGCACTCACCTTGAAGCCACACACATGTAGCATGGATATTGCTTTACTCAGACAGCATCGGATTTTGTATGGGAAGTTCAGCAGCTAGGAGCACCCATGAGCCACCTGCATCCATTTCCCAACTCTGCTATTTATTTAGTGGCTGTGGCTTAGTGGGCACCTTTCGACTGAACTTTGAGTGCCTAAATTTTCCACTGGCAGAAATGCAAATAGCAATACCACATCTCTGATAAAGTTGCATGAGGGGTATGTGGGTCAACAGCCAGAAAGTGTCTAAAAAAGGGCCTGGCACATGGAAAATGCCATGTAAATGTTCACTTTTGATAATATTTACTTAGCTTTCAGGTCATAAAAATTTAATGTTTTGAAATGAATGTTTTAAAATGTTACATATACACTCATGTAATTATATATATAATATATGAGACTTGGAAAAACACAAAAAAACAAGTTTAAGATGATTATCAGGGAAGAAGCACTGAAAGTCCTTTCCAATTATTCTCACTATCACACCATTTCCCTCTTTGTGCTATACATACAACTCTCTGTGCCTCTTCATGTCTCCTGTTAATTGTCACTGCTACCAGCAACAATTTTTTCTGTCAGATCATAGCCTGGAACCTGTCACCTGTCACCTGTGACCTGTCCATAGATGTCTGTAATTGATTTTGTACATCCCTTTGTCTCTATCTCAACCAACATCAACATAGTCATTGCCTCTCCCTGGTAATTATTTACCGAACAGGAAGATTTATGAAACATCTGTTGTATGTTACCGTGTAATTCTCATAATCAATTCCTACCACTCTCCTTACCTGACTGGCACTGCATAGTTTCCTAGAAACTTGGATATTTCCTAGATTGTATTTCTTTTTGAGTTTCTGTATGAAAGGGCCAAATTACTGTGTATTTTTTTTAAATGTTATGCCCATAAATACTAGAGCAAAGAAGTTTCTTTTAATATGTTCAAAGATAATTTCCTTATGCTTGGTATTTAAAAGCTGGGAGGACTGGTTGGATAGTTGTTAACATGAACGTATATTTTCTAAATACTTAGGTTGTGTGCAGGGATCACAATTAGGCACCCTCATTCCATTAAGCCTCAGAGTTAAGTGTTAAAATCAACACATGGGTATGATTAGATATGTACAGTATCAAGGTAGGCAGACCAAACTGTTCACAGACTGAAGTGGATTTTGACTATAAACTCTGCTAACATTAATAAGATAGCTCAACAGAGGGTAGTCTAGCAGAAGCGGACCACGAAAGAAGCCCAGAGATGAAGACTGATGTGTTACTCTGATTCCCAGCCATGAAGAAGCTGCCGTGAGAAACAGATGGGAGTGTCTGGCAGAAACAGTCTTAGTGACAGGCATATCCCGCCAGGTGTACCCTACCCTGAGTCCCTTGAACACTGGAAGCATCTAACTCCTCTTGCATGATTATGAGGTCATCGGCCAAGCCTTCGACTTAGATTCCCATGTCGTTTTCCACAACCGTTCCGGGATGCACTGGTCAGGCCAAATCTAGCATCCATAAATGTACCTTCTTTTAAAGTAATAATCTGTGAAGCCAGTTTCTTTTCCAATGTCAGTCAGTATTTTCATGTCCTAGTTTCATGTTTTAGTTTCAACACAGAGAGCCAGACCCTGGACTATAATAATTTCACTAAATTAATGTAATCAATGCCAAACTCCACACTGTTGTACGATGGGGTAACACTGGCAAAAGAAAGGAAGAAGTCCCTGTATGGAAACCTAATGTGGAACATTCCGTGTAGCCAGAATTAAGGGTACTGTTGGATGAAAATATTCAAGAATTACTTCTATAAAATGTATACCTTCTATAAAATGGAAAGAATTCTAACAAATTTCAGGTATATGAGTTCTGTAAGACATCCCCACAATCAAAACACATTTTTTAGGATATAAATATTAATTCTAACAAATTTCAATTATATGAATTCTGTAAGATATCCTTACAATAAAAAAAAATTTAGGATGAAAACATTAATTCACCATTGAATTACCCATTTTGCATTTTTTCACTCATTTGCACTGCATAAATGTATAGAATGACCACTAAATTCTAAGAGGTGTGCTAGACAGTTGGGCTGGAACCACAACATACATTCTGTATGCGGAGTTTGCTGTGTTTTGTTTGTATGACCCTAGCATCACACTGAAAGGGTGGCCTTTGACCAAACCATTACATCACATCAAGTCAGCTATTAATTGAGGTACACACCAAGGACAGGTTCAAGTGTTTGCCCTGTCCTGATTCTGTGAATCAGGCCACACCACACCCTATCTGGAAATATGAGAATCACAGCTGTGTTTGAATCTCCTCCATGCTCCCTGCCTCTTATTTGTCTCTTCTCCCCACTCTCCTCCTCCTCCCCTGTTCTTTCTGTCCTCTGACCTTCACCTTTCTCTTTCTTGTTTGGCATGCAGCCTGGTTTCTGAAGATTCACCTCCAACATTCAACTCCAGCATCTGTCAGGAGTATTAATTTCTTTAAATAAATGTGTCCTTAATATCTTCCAAGGGTTTGAAAGGCTTCATTCTACAGAATTATTTTTCCTTATTTTAAGGGCAATTTTATTTTAACAACAATATAAGACATTCACAACTTAAATACTTTTTCATTTATTGTTACAGAACATATTTTAGCTTCTTTAACTCATTTTTTTTTCAAAGTGAGATCCTTAGCATCCAGTAAAAATCCAAGGCCGTATTCTAGGGAGTCCATAAAAACTGGGTCCTTCGGAAACACTACTCTCAATCTAAACAACTAATTCTACCCTTTGCCCTAAAGAAATTGCACACTTAACTAAAAATAAATACATGGAGCTAAGTTGCAGGATAGCAAGGATAAGAGGGACTCCTATGAAAATGGGCAGGATGACCAGGGTTTTCTTACATTCACATACTGAACACTGGGTGTCTGTGTACTATCACTTATTCAGCTCTTTATAGTTAAAAAAAACCTGAAGTTCAAAAAATTGGCTTCCAATTCATCCCTGCTAGTATCGCTTTTTGTTGCCATAGAAAAGTTGTTGATTGTATGCCAAAAAATTGCATATTTCTTATTTTAAATTACAAACAGCACTGAAACATGAACTGGAAGTCAAAGATTATTCAAAATGCCAGTTCTCTGGAGATATGAACCCACAGGGGAATTTCTCTTCCATACTGTAATTCTATTCAGTTTAGTTTGGGTATATATGTTGAAATAGGAGGCTTGAGGAACAGCACTGATGAGAAAAGATTTATCCTACTCATACAGCTGTCTTCACAGCCCGTTATTCCTTCTCCTGGGAACAGAACGGTAGCTAGGACCACCGAATGAGTATTTAATTCCTACTTCTCTCTTCTCTAGGTGTCAGGAAAGAAAGGCGTATGGTATGTTACTGGGATTCATAGAAGGCTTGAACCCTTTCCGGAGTCTGTAGATACCACAATGCTGAAAGTGTTAGAATTTTAATTCTATGTAGCTCTCCTTACCTTACCACAGGACAGCAATCTCTGGAAGCCAGATTTTTCAGGTTCTTTCTCTGCTCCGGTTCTGACAATACAACTTTCCGACAAAGTATTGCTTCATGCTATTCATGGATCTGGATTTCAGGTTAGAAAGTGATTCACTTACCATGATAAGTTAGATACAGACATTGCAGCAATTTATGGAGGAGTCCTGGGGAGCCTTCTCCAGATTTCAGAACAGGAATGAGTAGGTCAAGGAGACAAGACCCCTGGGAATTTACTGCTGAAATGATGTACTTCAAGTCTGCAAGAACCTATAAAGAAAAGAAATAAAATGATGTCTCTAATACCCAGTTTATACAATCTTCCACAAATGTATTTCACCCAGGCCAATGGTTTTGCCATGGTATAAGACACACAAAAAATACATTTTTCTTAAAATATAAGACATGTTATAAACCAAAGATACAATTAAATCAACTGTATGATAAACTGAATGCTTTACCTTTAAAATAAGTTTAAAGACGAATATAATGTTCATTCCCTGAAGGAGAGAACACAGGGAAAGAACAGAATGTGTTTTTAGAGGCACCAATTTTTTTCTCCATATGGTCAATCAGTTATGCTCTCTAAATTAGTTTTATATCCTTGTGATAAAACGATCAAAACAAAGATCCTAATTGGCCACTGCACACATTAAAAAAAAAAGCTCTCTGGCACAAATTATTATCATGTCTAAAACTATAACAAAAAATCATTCACTACTACAAATATGAATTCATACTGAGTAACTTGTGGGAGGTAAGCCAGTATGTATTTACTTAATATTTCCACACACTTTTTATGAGCACCTACTCTGTACTGTGTCCCATGATCTTGAACCAAAATTTTCAGAGTACAGTTAAATCCACGGTACTATATTAGGCATTTTAGTTCAGGTCATTAATCCAGTACTGTTCAATTAAACAAACATTTATTGAGGATATACTATGTGCACGTATACTATTCTAGTTAATTCAGGGATAGGGATGAATGACACATAAAGGAGACATATTTCTGCCTTCAAAGAATGTTTTATGGAAAAAATATGATTATGGGGACACCTAGTTGGCTCAGTCGGTTAAGTATCTGACTTCGGCTCAGGTCATGATCTCAGGGCTCGTGAGTATGAGCCCAGTGTCAGGCTCTGTGCTGACCGCTCAGAGCCTAGAGCCTGCTTCAGATTCTGTGTGTCCCTCTCTCTCTGTCCCTCCGCCGCTTGTACTCTCTATCAAAAATAAATAAACACTAAAAAACATGATTATAGGGGTGCCTGGGTGGCTTAGTTGGTTAAGCATCTGACTTTCGCTTAGGTCATGATCTCGCGGTTCGTGGGTTTGAGCCCAGAGTCGGGCTCTGTGCTGACTGCCAGCTCAGAGCCTGGAGCTTGTTTCAGTCTGTGACTCCCTCTCTCTCTGACCCTCCCCTGCTCGCGCTGTGTGTCTCTCTCTCTCTCTCTCCTAGAAATAAATAAAACATTTAAAAAAAAAAGTATGATTATAATAAACTGGAGTATGTGTTCTAATAAAGATTTACACAGAGTATATGGGAGCAAGAAGAGAAGCTTTCAGCCTCGCCCTCGGTATTTGGAAGATTCTAAAGAAGATATGGCCCCAACTACTAACATTGGGTTTGGCTGCAAATATAAAAAAAGAAAAAAAAAAAAAAAAAAAGAATCCAAACTCAGAGTGGCTTAGAAAAGACAGTTGATATTTCTCTCTCCTATAATCGAAGTCTTGAGTCTTAAGAAGTCCAAGGCAAATACGGCAATTCCATAAACACCAGAGATGGAAGCTTCTCTCTGGTCATTCTATCATTCTTAACATGTGGTTCCCCCTTCTTGTTCCAAGGGACTATGAGCTCCAGAGAGTATTGGTGTACCAGTCAGCAAGAAAGAAGAAGGAAAGAGATGCTTCCTAAAATTTACACATGCCATTTCTGCCTGCTTTTCACTGGCCAGAGCTTAGTCACTTGGCCACTTTATACTAAGGGAGACTGGGAAATGCAGCCATTATTCTAGGCAGCCACAAACCAAGGTCCCTGTTAGAAAACGGGGATAAAAGTGGGTAGGGAGAAAGCTAGCATTGTCTGCCATTATGTTTGTGACTTGGTGAACTTTACGCACAATATTTTATGATTCTGAACTTACTGCAAAGTGACAAACATGGAGCAGAGGTGAGGTGAAATAAGTCCATTGTTTGTTGGTAATTTTACATATTTTATATATCATTTTGAATATCAAACGTCTTCAGTTTTCTTAAATTCTTCATAGAATCAACAAATGATTTTGTGTGCCCTTTTATCAGACTCTAAGTACTAAGAATACAAAAACTAATAAAATATGGTCTTTGCACATAAGGAATTCACTGTCTAACATAGATGCCATCATATAAAAAAAGTAAAACAAAACAAAACGCACTCTGAAAATCGCTGTGTATATACAAGCGCATACGCGCAGCTCCAGGGAGAGAAAGGGAAAGAATAATTCTGATGGGTTCTAATTTTAATAGACCCTGTCTGCCAGGTGAGTAAGCAGCTATCAAATCTCTATCCTAAATTATCTCCTTACATTCCAAAAGAGGTTTTTAAGGCCACCTTGCCCTTGGTTAGTTGATAAGGCATATTGACTCACATCTACTAAGGGCAGGGGAGCTCCAAATTCTGCTCCCAAAATTGGTAACTTCAAACCCTCAAGATATTATCTGATTCTTAACAAGGGTTCCATGACTGAAAAAAGAAAAAAATGCATGTAATATTGTCTGAGGCAATTCATTCTAGATAATCTTAAATTATTTAATGTTTATTTATATTTTTTAAGAGAGAGCAAGAACATGCTATGGGGAAGGGGCAGAGTGAGAGGGTAACAGAGAATTCCAAGCAGGCTCTGCACTGTCAGCACAGAACCTGATGTGGAAACTCGAACTCACTAACTGTAAGATCATGATCTGAGCCAAAATCAAGAGTCGGATGCTGAGCCACCCAAGTGCCCCTAGATAATCTTAGTTCTTAATTCATAATTCCATTTTAGAGAGCTATACATCCGGATGTCATTATTTTAATATGTAACTAAACTACTTTTACTGAATTATACTTTGGGGTTTTGCCAAGAGTTTGCATTGAGGGGTGTCATTAAAGATAATAATAAATAAACAAGCAAAATCTAGGCCTGTGAAATTAGGTATGAGGTTTAGTGACATATTTACCAACACAAAAATGTTGCCCTTTTGTGTATTCAAAGCAAAAAATGTGTCAGGTTTCAACACCAAGAAATTATTCTAAACTTTTTAATTGCTTTAATCCAATGGGGACATTACACTTCTTTCTTTGCTTTAACTTATGGGAAGTTCTGCAACAAATTTGTCATTTTTATATAAGAACTATTCAAGGCCTCAAGGTCTACATTTTTATCCTAATTTTTTTCCTTTCCTGGCAACTTTAATTTTTAATTTGTTTTTGATAAACACATACATATACAAACATATGCAAATATACATACTATATTTATGTAAATACTTATAAAATCCTCCCTAAGGCTCTTTTTAGAGTGACAAAGAATATAATTAAAGACCACAATTACACATTTACTTATTTATGCAAAATGTGGGAATAACATGTAAAGAAGTTTGATCCCAGGATCTTGGATCAAACCATATGAAAATGTGATTTTTGTAGGTCAAAATGGCCAAATATTACCAGTGTAACTTAATATAAATGAAGGGTTCACCAAGGAAGTCAGCCTCTTGCTGTTCCTTTCAACCTGACTCAACTGTGGACAGGCTTCTTTGTGACTGTAGACCCTTGACCTCTCTTTTCTTAGAGTGTTTACTATAGTAAACTTACAACTGTAAATTCTCTCTTGCCCCTTTAAGGTATGAACCTACCAGCCTCTTGCCAGTTGTACAACCCAGGAGTATCTTTCTCAAGGACTGAGAGCCATCTTGGAAATGTAACCATCAAAGGAGATCGTGCCTACCACCCAGCGTCTGTGGGAGGAGAGGTGCCTAACTTCAACAGGCACCAATTAGCAAACACTGATGGCCTAATCACACTGCACAGGCTCCTCCTGACACCCTCCAGGACTTTTCTACTGGCTCACTACTAGCACTTAAAAACCCTTCTGCTATTTCAGCAGAATTGAGTTCAGTCTCTCTCTCTTATTCCAAAACTCTGAATTAAGTTTTCCTTGCCTGTGGAACTCTGTCTGGCTTAATTTTTCTTTGGGAGGCTATTCTTTTTTATTCCCCAAAGTTCAGGAAAATTTCCTAAGATGCTGGCAGTGTTGTTAAAAAGTGCAGTCTTTACTCAATGTCCTTTATCTGCAATAATTACTGACTTGGATTTTGGTAAGTTTATATTAAATGTGGATTAATAAAATAAATATTAGAAAATTGCATTTTTATTTTTTTAACTTTTTTAATATTTATTTTTGAGAGGGAGAGAGAGAGAGTGTGGGCACAAGCGGAGGAGTGGCAGAGAGAAGAGGAGACACAGAATTCAAAGCAGGCTCTGGGCTCTGAGCTGTCAACACAGAGCCTGACACGGGGCTTGAACTCACAAAAGACAAGATCATGACCTAAGCCAAAGTTGGATGCTTAACCAATTGAACTACCCAAGTGCCCCAGAAATTGCATTTTTCTGGTTTTAAACCTACATGTTTGTAAGAATAAAATATTTGAACATAAAAAATCCATAGTGATCATTCCTAATGATTATAATTATCAGTCTGACATTCATTTTGGTATCATATCATCTTTTAATTTTATTTGCATCCTGTAACTATCTAATTTATTTCCACAAAGGAAGGTGCCCACAAGGCACTCAATAAAGTTCACTAAGTTTTATAATATAAAAGAGACTATGATGTGATGTTTTCAAAAGCCTTGGAGGTAGACTTGTTATTCCTTTAAGATGGCATTCAAATGTTATTCCCTTAAGACGGCTTATCAATGAAACCTTTCCAGAGAAAACATCTTTAGGATCTTCAGTAAAGGTTAAATTTTCTGTTCAATTTGATGATTCACAATCTTTATGCAAATCCCAATATCGGTCTCCATACTTAAGTATGAATTTATAGCTTTCAGGCAAAATTCTAACATTACTAAGAGCTTCCACTTGCCTCATTCTCACAAAGAAAGAGAGTATATTTTCATATTAGAGAAAACTGTTTAAAATATGTGGACTGATCTGACTTTGCCTGAATGCCCAGCCAGGATTGTAAATTATAAACATAGGCACAGCTGTTCTCTTGAGGTCACTCTCCTACCACAATATTGACGAAAAGAGAATGTGAACTTAATATAAGATCCCTCATTTGATAGATTCATTAAAAATGTGAACCCTTGAACACAACAATGGATTGCTGAGATTATATTTCACCAAATTAATGAATTGAGATTACGGTTTACCAAAATAATTCTTTTAATCATTTTATTTGTGAATAAAATTTGGGGCTTCAAACTGAACTGGAAGGAATACTACAATCTAACATGTTAATTTTATCATAACCACCTTGCCATTTGGTTATATAACACATAAGAATTTCTGTAAAGTTATTTTCTTAAGCAAAAGAAGCATTTTCATAACCTAGTCCCTTGAATACATGGATGATTTTGGATCTTTAAGATGCTAAAATTCCATGAAGATCAGCTTAATTAACCTACTATATACTAAGTGTATGTGTTTATATAATTCATACTTAAAACAATAAACCTATAAAAATTACTTGGAAGAATGAAAATAATTAAAGTTTCTGACCATAAGCACTATTGAGTATATATAAGTGAAGCACACTTACTTTGCCTAGCGAAAAGATAGCTTAGAGCCCAAAGGGGATACTAAACATTACAGAATAATTTCAAACCAGGTAAGATCAATGGTCCACTGAATTCCCTTTAATTCCTCTTAGGGCATTATAAGAGATAATGGGCATAAAGTGAAGAATAAAATGCAGTTAAGTATAGGAAACCCTTTTATACTAAAGATTTAAAATAAATGTTAGAAAAATAAATTATCAAGGAAATACTAGAATATTTTGTTTTACATGGTGGTTTCCTTTTCATCGCCAAATCAAAGGCCTCTTCCTTGCTTTCTGGTTCCCCTAAGAACGAATACCAATATTTCCCAGCCTAGATTCCTACTTCTTTGAGCTTGTTTGCTCAAATGCTTGGTCCTGTGTCCTGCCTATACTACAAAGTTCTGATTCTTCTCTGTGGCCTCATGCTTTCTTTCTTCTCTAATTTCAAGTATCCCAATTCTTCAAGGATCAATACAAGCCCCACAGATGCTATGAATTCTTGTTTCAGTTCGCTGATCTCCCCTTTCTGAGATAACTCATACCCAAATTACTAATTAAAATATATTGAGCATAAAAATGTACATATCATTTTTCATGTATATTATTTTTACTTGCTTAAACAAACTGTGTTTACAAAGGTCAAAAATTGTTTTGTATGTTCAAACTCCAAAACATCTAGATAAATAGCAATTACTCTCCAGTTAATGATCTACTGGACAAAAATGCAATACTTTAGTAGCATTATGACATTAATGACTGAAAAATAGCAGTTTGAAAATTAGGCGTTTTTTTTTTATATTCTCATATTTATATTACAAATCTCAGGGCCTCCAGAAATTTGGGAGGATATAAGTCAATCATTAGGGAAAGATATTATTTTTCTTATAAAAACTCTGCATATATTGACAAGTTTTTTAATTTTTTTAATGTTTATTTATTTTTGAGAGAGAGACAGAATGTGAATGGAGAAGGACAGAGAGAGGGGGAGACACAGAATCAGAAGCAGGCTCTAGGCTCTGAGCTATTAGCACAGAGCCCAACATGGGGCTCAAACCCATGATGTGTGAGATCATGACCTGAGCTGAAGTCAGATGCTTAACTGAGCCACCCAGCCGCCCCTAGACCATTTTTTAATCAAAATCAAACTAAGGGTTTGACTTTTCCCTTTATCTTACATATGTTTCTCTAGGGATAAGATTTAAAAACGGGAGGGTTCTGCTTTGAATTTTTATAATTTAATTATCTTGTCAATGCTAATGTCATAAATTCAGGGGCACTTAGGTGGCTTAGTCGGCCAGTCATCTGACTTGATTTTGGCTCAGGTCATGATCTCATGGTTTGTGGAACTGAAGCCCACATTAGACTCTGAGCTGACAGTGCAGAGCGTGCTTGGGATTCTCTCTCTCCCTCTCTCTCTGTCCCTCCCCCACTTGCATCCTCTCTCAAAATAAATAATCTTAAAAAATAAATAAAATAATAAATGCATACAGAGAAATATCAAAAGGCTATACAATGAAGATAAATAGCCCTCCCTTCTCCATCCTCTGCCCCAGCCATCCAGGCAGTTCTCTTCACAACTACTATTATCACCAGTATCTTTCTCCTATAGAGACACTCTATGGATTTCTATCTGTGCCAAACTATGCCCATCTATCTCATCTACCTGCCTATCCATCTACTTGGTTTTCACAAAATGGTAGCCGATGATACACACATTTTTCTGCACCTTGCATTTTCAGATACATGTATAATCATATGCCTACATATATTTCCCTATCAATATCATATAGAGATGCCTCACCTCTTAGAGTGGTAAATCATTTCACTGAATGGATTTATTTTAATTTATTAGCCTCTCTCATACTGAAGGAGATTTAGTTTACTTCTGATACTTACAATTACATGCTTCAGTAAGCCCTGGGTGTGACTTCCAGCTGTGCTTCTTGCTAACCTCTGGCCTCAGGAAAATTAAGTACATTCCCTTACTTGTTTCTTTATCTTTAAAATAGAAATGTTATAATAGTACTTATAGGTCCCACAGTGAGAAGTTAAAAAAAAATACGAAAGGACTTCCTATTGCCTGGAACAGAATAAGAGTTCAAAAACTGATAATGGCAATGATGACGATAATAATGAGGAAAAGTAAGAAGATGAAGGAGACCATGATGATGATAAATTTGTCCCAAAATCCATTAGTCGCTCCATTTGCCTTCACATTAAAGCTCCAGTTCCTTATGACTCGAGAGGATTTAACACTTGCTTTCCTTCCCACTTTCCCCTCTCCTCAACACTCTTTCCCAACCCAGCCCCTCACTCTATTTCAGCTAAATGGACTGGCATTTTCCAAAATCCACCTGTGTCTCTTTAGTTTACATGCCATTCACATGCTAGTCCCACTGTATGTTACCAAAAAATCCTTCCCCCCTGCTGGGCTAACTTCTAAATCATTACAACTCAACATAGACAGTGTTTTGCCCAAACTTTCCTAATCTTTGGTAGGTGCGGCCCCCTATGCTCTCTCATGTCACCTTGCTTTGAATGCGTGAACATGTTCAAAAATAGTGGCTTAATGTTTTAATGCAGGTCTGTATTTCCCTCTAGATTGTAAGTTCCTTGAAGACAGACAGCAAGTCTCAATATAACCTAGTAAATCCAATGCCTAGCATAGTGCCTGAGACAAAGAAGGTACTTAATTAATATTTGCTGAAAAAAAATATATATATCTGGAACTGAGAAATGCAAAATTCTACAAAATGCTGAAAAGTAGTGTCTCTTTTCCTTTTAAATTATAAAAATATTATTTCTTTAATTTTTAGTCATATTTATAGGTTCCAAACTTTTAAAAATAATTTCTTGTGGGCACCTGGGTGGTTCAGTTGGTTGAGCCTTCAACCTGATTTCGGCTCAGTTCACGATCTTACCATTCGAGAGATCAAGCCTTGCATGGGGCTCTGCAATGACAGTGCAGAGTCTGCTTGGGATTCTCTCTCTCCCTCTATCTCTGCCCCTGCCCCACTCGTGCTCTCTCTCAAAAAAATAAACTTAAAAAAATAATAATGATAAATTTTATATGTTTCAAAACTTGCATATTAATTATGGAATGTTAATTATGGAAGTTTGGTAGAAGTCATTCCTTTTTTCAAATCTGTTTTGCTTCTCAGTTTTGTCAAGAATATAAATTCACAGTAAAATATGTAAACTAACATCTTCGTTTGGATATACAAAATAGTCAAACAATCCTGATATTCTAGCGACTTTTGTGATCATCGTACAACATCACCTAACAGGACACAAACATGTGCTTCTCTAGAACAACGGAGTGGTTAAGTTCCGCATGGATGCCTAAGTGCCTTCCAAGTTGTTTCCACACACTCCTGATACCTAGCCTGAAAATTCAGTCTTTGCAGAGGATTGCGAACCCCCACCTATGAGAACTTCAGATCTGCACAGATGGTGGCCCTGGAGACCAGCTAGAGCAAAGCTTTATGTGCCCTGTCACTGCAGAGCAGCTGTGTCTTACTTATATTAAAGCCATTTCATGGGAGGGATTAGTATTCAATTGAGCATGCCAGTAATTGGTCTAAAAGCATTTATCACTGAGATTGGGCTATATTCATGATTATCATAAGTACCCACTTCAGAAATATCCCCTATGTTCAAATTACAGAAAGTATTTACCAGAGCCAGAGAAATAAAGGGTTATGGACCTTGCAGTGATTCTTAAGTTACCACACTAAACGAAGACCATCTTAAAAAGCAGTTTATGATTCTTTTCTTCAGAATACTGTCATAATTTTCTGAGAATAAAATCATTTCATTTTTATGTGAACTACAAAGGCTTTTCCACCTGTGCTTCTGCACTCTGATCTCAATTTCTCTTGAACTGCAAAGCAAGCATCAGCTTCTCTGTGGCCCGTATCTTTCATCTCTTCCTCATCCTGGTCTTTTTCTTCTGTGTCGCTGATTCTACACAACTTTGCTTTGCCTCAGGTATGACTTCAAACTAGTCCTTTCTCTTCCCTTCATGGACCATCTCCACGCTGTTCCTCCACATCCATTGCCTGGCCCTTTTCACCACCTATTTTGCTTTCTGGTTTTTATTCCAATAATCTTATCACCAGTCAACTGGCCCATATATAACTACTAATTCCAGCAGCTTCTGTCTGACCCTATCCTCTCTGTCCACTTGTTCTGAATGCTCCTTCTTTGACTTCCAGGATGCTGAAGCATCCAGGCTCCATTAACCCTCTCTGTTCTTCACTGATCTATCATCTTTCTCCCATTTCCCTCCTGTGGATATTCTCCAAAGTTCTGTCTAATGTGACTTTCCCAGTAGAAAGATAATTGTAATTTACAGATTTCTATGGAGCTCATCTTTGTTTCCTGACTTCCAGAAGCATTTTTCCTAATGATTTATTAAACAGCTGCCAAATTTTTGTTTTTGTTTTAATGCTCAGTAGTATCTTTATTTTTTTTTAAACATTTTATTTATTTCTGAGAGAGACAGAGACAGCATGAGCAGGGGAGGGTCAAACAGAGGGAGACACAGAATCCGAAACAGGCTCCAGGCTCTGAGTTAGATGTCAGCACAAAGCCCGAGGCGGGGCTCGAACCCACGAACCATGAGATCATGACCTGAGCCGCAGTCGGACACCCAAACGACTGAGCCACCCAGGCGCCCCTCAGTAATAGCTCTTTAAGTCATGGTCTCTTTTTCATCCCTATAACCATCACCCATGTTCAAGCCCTTACTGTCTTTTGTCTGGACCAGCTTTATTTCCCCCAGATTTTTAAAGCATCTAAAAATAATTAACTAATGAAAACATTTTTATAATCTTAAGAGTGGACGAATGACCAACATACTGAATGAAAAAAGGGTGTTTCTCTTTTTTAATGTTTATATATTTGGAGAAAGAAAGAGAGAGCACTGGCAGGGGAGGGGCAGGGTGAGAGAGGGTGAGAGAGAGAGAGAGAGAGAGAGAGAGAGAGAGTCCCAAGCAGGCTCTGCACTGTCAATGCAGACACTGACCCAAGGCTCAATCTCATGAACTCATGAGATCATGACCTGAGGTGAAATCAAGAGCAGGATGCTTAACAGAGCCACCATGGACCCCCAAAAAGGGAATTCTTTAGACAATTAAAGTGTTTTTATAGATGAGTGTTTTGTTTTGTTTTTTTTACTTGATTTATGGCTGACACACTGTACTTTAGTTTCAGGTGTACAGCACAGTGATCCAACCACTCTATACTCCACACTGTGCTCACCACCAGGGCAGCTGCCGTCTGTCACCACACAACACTTTTACAGTATCACTGACTATATTGCCTTTATTCTCTGGACAGTTTAAAACGTTTAGTGTTTGATAAGTAGCATCCACGTTTGGAGCGTAAGCATTCCTACGCCCCTGAGCTCGAATGTTCTCTGGGACACAGTTTGGAAACCTCTGGCTGGAAATTGTTGCATTGGCCCCAGAACTTGCCTCTGAACCCTAATCCATATCACAAATTAATTTTATCAAAACAAAGAACTTATACACGCAAACTCCTTGTTTAGAAATAGTCATTGCAAGTAAACAGTCATTCCATGTAAAATTTACACTTGGAATCCTCCTCCGTATGGTCTGTCCTCTGTTTTCTGGTGTGTCTACATTCATGTTGGGTTATTACCGTTCAGTGAATTTGCTTCCACCTGCGACTGAAGACCTAGCATGGCACTCTGTACGCCGCAACTAGTCAGACACATTAAACTGAATTTTCAGTGCAAAACTCAAGTTTTTCAGGTGTACGTTATTGTACTCAAGGGTACCACTAAATAAATGAAGCTTTTAAAAAGTATGATATATCGAAACTGCCTCGTGTTTATAGAATTTTACAATAAACTTTGATGAATCACTTAAGGTTCAATCTCATGTGGAAAACCCAGCCGAAAGGATTGCCAAAACTCAGTTTAATCAAAAACAGAAAGAAACAAAGCAGCAGCTTTTTATTTCTCCTAAATAAATGTTTTCAGCAAAAAAATATCTTAGGTACACTTACTGAATCTCTCTGTACTCTCAGAACAGAAGCACTTACACATTCAGGAGTAACTTGGGAGAAGGGAGGACAGGCAGTCATGGACACAATGCATTTAAGGAATGTCACATGTCCTTGTCGCTGTTTCTTTCCTGGAGGTTTTTCGGGCACTGCTTCAGGGCCCTTCATGGTTAAGCCGGGTCACCTGATTGATCCTCATATCAAGTTACCCCACACTTCCTGCTTTGTAAGGCCTGGCTACACGTGTGCCTGGTTCCTCCTCAAATAAACTCAACAATCCCGTGCTTGTGTGTGCACAATGAACACACTGATCATTATGTCCCCGCTTCCAGTGAAGTCTGTCCCTTACCTGTCCCGAAACTGTCGTTGGCCTGTACAGCCCAGCTCAGATATCAATAAGCTAGAGAGAATTGGTAGAATTGTATCTTTCTCATGACATACATTTTCTACTGCAGTATTTATCATACTTCACTCGTGTTATGGCTGACTCATCTGCTGAAGGTGAGTACTATATGTTAGGAACATATTATTTAACTACTTAAAAAAGAGTTCTCAAGAAACATGGAATTAAAGTTTCTGGCCATAGGAATAGGGAAGCACCCGTGCGTTATAACAACTGCACAGATAACCAGGGAGAACACATAGTAATATTTACTTAAAATGTCTTTATTTGTAGATAATATTTTAGAATAATCATAAAAGTAAAAAATATATAATATTATTTAGTCATGTATCTGGGTCCCACTAATTCCTGAAAAGTAGTAATTGCACCTTGCATTTTTTCTTCATCCCTCTACTGCATAACATAGTTTATTATCTAGGATAAACAGCCAATAAATATATTAAATTGATTTTAGTTGAACTGTTACATTATTATGGTCATGTAAATGATTCATTTTTCTTCTGTTTAACAATGAAGGCATCTGCATAAGAGACAGTCAAACAATCGATATAAGAAAAAGCAGCGGACTGCCAAGGGAAGAAACTTAAAAGAGAAATATGTCCCTGAGATAATCACTAGCCAGGCCCTACATGCAGGCAATACCTATTTCTTAGGGAACAGAGCACTCTGGAGTGATGCATTTTTCAAACACATATACAAGGGAAATATGTGCATTGCAGTCTGTGCTTACACAACTATTTTCTTCTTCTGGACATTATTTGAAAAGACACAACCTGATCAAAATCAATTCACTTCTCTTAAACAAGTCCTTTCAGTGAGCCTGGAAAAGAATGGATGTTTCCCCTAGAGCTTTTGATTTTCATTTTGCAGAGACAGACGTACTCAATTAAAACTGAAACCTGAAGGAACTCCCACAGTTTGGAGCTCAACAGAAAGTGGCTCTAAACATCAGAGTACTGTCGAAGATTCAAAGAAGTCACAGTCCTTGAAGGCACACAGCTTGCTCTCAAGGGACTACATCACTACCAATGAATTAGGGGTGAAAAAAGCCATAGTGAGCGAGCCATCCTGAGATGAAAAACAAAAAAAAAAAAGCATTTTCTTAGTTTATCATCCAAGCTATCTTTCTTCACAGCAGCACCTACTCAACAATATCTTCATCAGCTCTTTATGCTATTAACTAAAAATTAACTCAAATCTCAACCCTACCTCCTTCTGTCCTTGTAAGACTTCACACCCCAAAGAAATGAACTGTCAGAAAGTATGACTCCTTTGCATAATGACTGAATGCTTGCTTTGTCAACTGAAGTTTGTGATTTGAGAACCATATAATATGTAATTTACTTTTCAACATTAACTTTAAGGACCCTGGTTCAGAGTTAACTAGGTTTTGGTTTAACATCATCTTTACATTTTCACTCAAAAACTGTGAGGGGTGCCTGTGTGGTTCAGTCCGTTGAGCGTCTGGCTTCGGCTCAGGTCATGATCTCACGGTGCATGGGCCCGAGCCCCACATCGGGCTCTGTGCTGGCAGCTAGCTCAGAGCCTTCAGCCTGCTTTGGATTCTGTGTCTCCCTCTCTCTCTGACCCTCCCCTGCTCATGCTCTCTCTCTCTCTCTCTCTCTCAGAAATAAAAAAAAAATGAAAAAAAATTTTTTTAAAAACTATGTCAGCCTATCTTTGGATGTATAATGCCCTGGCTTTTTTCATATTCTCCAAAGATAGCATTCATTTTTAAAAAGCCAATTTTATCAAGAGAATTGGTATTAACGAAAACATGTTAGCTACCTCTGTCAATAATTTTCTGTAATTTACTGATAAAAACCACCGCAAGCTCATTACCAAGAAGACACTTCCTCCACAATCTTCATATGCTGCTGCCTTGCATAGTTGTTACATCTTCTGTACCATTCCAGACTTGAAGTTGAAACTTGACTTCTTTACCAAATGATCAAACTCTTTCATCTTCTTTCTCAGATCTTCAAAGGTACATAGTGCCTTCAGTAGCATCTACATGGTTTCAAAGTTTATGATTATCTATCCACCACATGAGATACTTTTCTAGGTTTCAAACAGACCATTCTTTCCTGAATAACTCAGGAAAACTTTCCAAAACCAATACCATAATGTTGTGTTGAATTTTCTCTCAGGCATAAAAAAGCCTATCCATTACCGAAGGTATATGCATGAGCAAGCTTATCTTTTTTATGTGTTCACCTCACTCAATATATTTTATACCTCTAATATCTTTTTCTAATGCATGGCATTTCCTAGACGTCTTGTGCTCATCAACTTTTTTCAAAACTCTTCCATTTTCTTAGAAAACAACGACACAGACTTGTAGAAACTGCTCAGCTGTGTGACAAAAGAACACTCTGCATCCTTCCACACAGGTTCACCTACCAATCAAACATTTCCATTGTTGCACTTACATAAACCTGTTAAGGTAGAACTTCTATTTGGATAGTAAATTTTGGGTGAAACTTTCTGCATAATGGTATAGCAAATATTTTGTTATCAACAGTTCAGATACTGAGGGTTATTTGTACTGTGCAAATACATGTGTTAACTGGTCTCTAATTTAGACTCTGTGAGTGAGAAACATTTCCCAAATCCTAGTTCCTCCTAGTTCTGGTCAGAATTAATTGCCACCAATTAGGATACCTTATTATAGTTTCTGCACATTTCTTATTTCATTCACTTGCATACATGTTTTGAGCACCTATTATGTGCCAGGCAGTATGGTGGGGATATAGGAATGAATAAAATGTTCTACCCGCGCTCAAGGATGTTGCAACACTGTAAAAGTAGACAAACAAATACAGGAATACAGCCTGAGTTACAGGAATCATGGCCAATATTCTTATAATACAGTTGAGGCACAAAGAGGGACACAAATGTTTGCTCACAAGGAGGCTGATCTCAGGAAATCATTCTTTGAGAAGAGAACACTTGACGTAACTTTTGAAAGTTACAGTGAGTACAGGAGTACACAGCAAGACACACAGTGTCTATGTGCAAGAGCATAAAGAGCATGAAATGCAAGGGACTGACACACCGGGTCTTAGAGCGGGGTAGATGAGGGCTTCAGAGTAAAAGGTAACACTGAAAAGGGATCAGGGGCTAGTAGATCATAAAGGGCCTTGTGCTCACACAGGTAATTCTTGTTATGCAGAGATGTTATTGTTGACCCGTAATATGTTATATACAGAATTCTACCTTTCATACATGAGCTGACCAAATCTTCCTGTTCTCAGCTTCCACTGGGAGGAAGGCCAGAATACTACAGCACCCACTCCCCCCCCCCCAGTAGTAGGTAAAAAAACTGGGAGCTAGCAGTCACAGCACCCTGACCTCTGGGGGGGGGGGAGGTTAGGAGAGGAACAACAGCTGGTGCGAAAGGAGTGTCCACTGCAGACACTTATGGACTGCACATATCCTAGCCCCAACCTTAAGTTAACAACCTCCTGATAAGTAGGAAAGCCCAGCCTCTGGGGACATTTCCATGCACGCTTAGAGTTGCCTGGTGCTGTGCAAGACAAGAAATGTGGGAAAACTTCAGTGATTTTTAGCTCTTTGATAATGGAACACACTCGTTTTATAACATGTAAGTTAATTTTTCAGCTATGGCCATCTCACTCAAAAACATCATCAGAAATTTACTGGGTAAGAATGAAAAGGAAAGCCCATACCCAGAAATTTGAGTTTTGCAACTGACATCGGTTACTTGCTGTCTAACTTAGGGGAACTGCCTGACCTCCCGGTCATCAGTTTCCTCACTTCTTCATGAAGTTGTTGTAAAGATTAAGTAAGTTTAATGCATGAAAAACACTAAGACAGTACCTTGAAACATGTAAAGAACTCAATAAATCCTAGATGCTTTCGTTGCAAGGAACAAAGATACCAGAGACACCACCACAAACATGAACCCTACAAAAGATACAAAGACTCTAAACCCACATATTTCAATAATAACACTGAATGTAAATGGGCTGAATGCTCCAATCAAAAGACATAGGGTAGCAGAATGGATTAAGAAACAAAATCCATC